>NW_023276989.1:27983-46147 GCF_003668045.3 Cricetulus griseus | reverse complement strand
CAAAATAAGCTAAATTTATATGATGGAATAAAGAAAGCATCTTCAACAAATGGTTCTGGCATAACTGGATGCTGGCAAGTAGAAGACTGGAAATAATCCATGTCTATCACCATGCATAAAACGTAAGTCCAAATGGAACAAAGACTTCAACATAAATCTTGCCACAGTGAACCTTTTAGAAGTAAAGTGGAAATTATCCTTGAATGAATTGGTACAGGAGACCGCTTCCTGAACACTCCACCATTAACACCGACATTGAGATCAACAATTAATAAATGGGACCTCCTGAAATTGAGAAGCTTCTGTAAGGCAAAGGAAACAGTCAGCAAGACAAAATGGCAGTTCACAGACTGGGAAAAGATATTCACCAACCCGATATCTGATAGTGGGATGATTTCCAAAATATATAAAGAACTCAAGAAGGTAGTCTCCAAAACACCAAGCAAACCAAATAAGAAGTGGAGTACAGAACTAAATAGACAGTTCTCAATAGAGGAATCTAAAATGACTGAAAGACACACATAAAGTGTTCAACATCCTTAGTCATCGGGGAAATACATATCAAAACAACTCTGAGATACCATCTTACTCCTGTCAGAATGGTTAAAATCAAAATCACCAATGACAGTTTATGCTGGAGAGGATGTGGAGAAAGGGGAATACTCCTTCACTGCTGGTGGGAGTGCCAACTTGTACAGCCACCTTTTTAATCAGTATGGTAACTCCACAAGAAAATGGGAATCAGTCTACCAAAAAATCCAGCAATTCCACTATTAGGTATATACCCAAAGGAAGCACATTCATACAACAAGGACATCTGTTTACGATGTTCATTGCAGCACAATTTGTAATAGCCAAAAACTGGTAGCAGCCTAGATGCCCCTCAACTCAAGAATGGATAGGGAAAATGCTTACATTTAAACAATGGATTACTCAGTGGAATAAAAAACAATGTAATCCTGAAATTTTCAGGAAAATGGATAGAAATAGAAGAAACTATTCTGAGGGAGGTAATCCAATCACAAAAAGACAAATATGGTATGTACTCAATCATATGTGGATTTTAGACATAGGGTAAAAATTACCAGCCTACAATCCACACTTCCAGAGGAGCTAGTAAACAAGGAGGAAACTAAGAAAGACATACATGGTCCCCTGGAGAAGCAGAAAGAGTCAAGATCACCTGAGGAAATTGAGAGTGTGGGGGAAGGGAGAGGGAGCTAGGACAATGAGAATGGTAGAAGCAGAGGGGTGAGGAGGACTTGAGACAGCAGGAAGTTTGTGCTGGGGGAAGAATGGAGAAGAGCAAGATAAGAGATGCCATAATACAGGGAGCCATTATAGGTTTAAATAGAAATCAGACACTAGGTAAATATCTGTATATCTACAAAGATGACACTAAGTAACAGTCTAAGCTTCAGAGGAGAGTCTACCTTTAATGCCCTTAATAATGAGATTGATGTCTGATGTATATGCCATCCTAGAGCCTTCACTCAGCAGCTGTTGAAAGTGGAAGCAGACACCCACTGCTAAACAATAATCTGAACAGGAATCCAGTTGCTTAGAAGGAGGACTGATGAGCAAAATGGTCAACAATATCAGGCTAGTGAAACCCATACAAACAGCTGACCTGAACTAGAGGGATCTATTGAACCCAGACTGATCACTGGGAAAGCAGCATGTACTGATCCAGAACTGATGAATGTGGGTGTCAGTGACTAGGCCTCAGAAATCTATGGAGACTCTTGTAGTAGATCAGTAATCATCCCTAGGATAGGAATGGACTTTGGGAGCCCATTCCACATAGGGAGATACTCCCTCAGCCTAGACTACAAAGGAGGGCCTAGGCCGTATCTCAAAGTATATGATGGACTCTGAAGACCACCATGGAAGGCGTCACTGTCCCTGGGGAGCAGAAATGGTATGTGATAGTTAGGGCAGTAGTGGGGAGACAGGGGACTAGGAGAGGGAGAGGGAACTGTGATTGACATATAAAACAATCTTGTTTCTAACTTGAATAAAAAATTGAGAAAGAAAAAGATAAAAACTACAATTAATGGAGCAAAATGTATTAGTGAAACACCAGGAAGACTTAGAAGTTCAAAAAAAGTACAAAAAAACTTAGGGTGGTCTCCATTTTGGGAACTGCAGCAGCATCTGGGATATATCTGGGTGGTCATCAATAAGCTGGAATGGTATAATGATGCATTTGCATTTACTTACATGTATTCTGGACTGAAGTCATAGTAGGTTACTGTGGGGCAGCAGAAGAAAAAATATTTAAAGCCAGAGAGACTTGTACCTTCTACCTAACTCCAGGAGGAAATATTGTGAGGTGATGAGTGTGGTCAGTTTAGAATTTGAAGATGTAATAGATTGTGACAGACACATCATAAGTGTTTCCTGGAAACTGAGACAGAAATTTCTCTGACCATATCATGGGCCCAAGATACAGGGAGCACCCGAGATGCAGTTTTGCACATAGGGATTTTAATATCCTAACTTATGTGCCATTGTACAACATTTACTGTCACCATACAATGGAGTTGATTCTCCAACACAGCTTATGACAAAAGATTTTAGCATTTCCAAACAACTGGAACTGTTCAACAATAAGAGGGTACCTAATCTCATTAAATATAGTCTGTGAAGGACCTGCTCCAAGATTTTTATTAGTATATTTTCTCTTCCCTAAGAAGTAAAACCCTATTGTGTATTCTCTATTTAGTTCTGTACCCCACTTTTTATTTGGTGTTTTGGAGACTAGTTTCTTCAGTTCTTTGTATATTTTAGAAATCAGCCCTGTGCTAGATGTGAGGTTGGTGAAGATCTTTTCCCATTCTGTGGGATGCTGTCTGTCTTCTCTTGTTTATTCTGTCTTTTGCCTTACAAAGTCTTCTCAGGTTCAGTAGGTCCCATTACTGAAGTGTTGACCTGAGTGTCTGTGCTACTGTTATGTTCAAGAAGTGGTCTACTGTACGAATTCATTCAAATCTACCTCCCAATTACCCTGCTAAGAGGTTGGTGTGGCTAGATTTATATTGAAGTCTTTGATCCAATGGAATTGTAGTTTGGTCAATAGAGGAGTCTACAATGGCTAAAAGACACTAAATATCCATTGCCATCTGGGAAATGTAAATCACGCAAAGCTAAACAGTGACATGAACTCCTGGAATTCAATTGCAGAAAGGGACGAATGATGAGGAAATGGGTCATTAACAGGCTGGAGAAACCCACAGAAACAGCTGACCTGACCACATTGGAGCTCAAAGACCCCATTCTGAAAACTTGCGAGCCATCATAGTACCAATTCAGCCCTTTTCAATGTGGATGTCTCTTGCGAGATATGGGTACTCTATGAGCCTCTGGCAGCGTAACCAATATTTATTCTTATCACACAAATGGACTTTGGGAGTCCCTTCCCTTTGGAGGGCTACTCTGTCATTCAAGATTCTCTGGGGAGTGCCTAGGACTTCCCCAAAGGATGTGACAGATTTTGATGATCCCCATGAAAGTCCTTACCATCTCTGTGGAAAGGAGAATGGATGTGATGGGGTTTGGAGGTGGCATGTGAGTATGGAAGGGAGAAAGAATGGGATTGTTATGTAAAAATAGATTGTTTCTAATTTAAATAAAAATTCATAAAAAAGGAATGAAGAGGAAAAAAACCATTTTTAGACAGATAAGATGTGATGGTGGGTTATGTCCATATTTCTCATAGAGGTTGATGAACTAAACACTGATGATCGAGTATCTGGGTAGAAATATAGGCAGTGCTACCAGGAGAAGGCTGCGGAGAAGAATGGAGATAGAGGCTGAGAAGAGATGCCATGCTTCTGAAGGAGTAACATGCCAGAAAATGAGTAAGCCATAGTCACATGGCAATACATAGATTAATAGAAATCGGTTAATAATTGAAACAGAGCTAGCCAACAAGAAGCTCTTACCAATTGGTCAATAGTTTAATAATTAATGTAACATCTGTGTGTTTGTTTGGGGCAAAGTGGAATTGGAACCATGTGTAACAGACACCTCCATCTTTAAGATTCTTTATTCCTACCTCTCTTGTAGCAATGTACTTATCATCCACTGTCACCTATAATCCCCTAGTATACAATATCTTTCTGCCTCTGTATGCAGAAGGAACTAAGTAGTCAGCAACAGGTTAGCCTTGATTCTATTGGTAAAAGTGAAAATAGGATATCTCCAAGTTAACGAGAAAAATTTGATACATCAACAATTATCTCAAGAGAGATGAGATAGTTCCTGTAGGCTAGGTCTTCACAGTTGTTTGTGGAGAGGGGATCAGTTGAATTACAAAAAGCATTTCCGGAGTGAAAAAGGCAACTTCATATGTAACCACCCACTTCTCATACAGAGGTCACAAAAGGATAAGTGTCAAGTTAAGGATGATGATATAAGTATGCAAGGATTTTTTTTTTATTTTTCAACTCCATTTTCAATTCCTTTAAAGAATTTCCAAAGGCTATGTAGTGTGTATTTAGAGTTTCAAATGAATCCAATCTTTGGTCTTAGTAAAAGCAAGTGTAGTACACATGCCACAATTCTGATGGCCAATCTGAATTATGATTTTTTGGTTGTAATAGGATATTGGTATTGTAGAATTATAGCTGTGTGAAGAAGGAAAAGCTCTTAATCTTAGCTACTAATAGAATGAAGCTCAGCAAATTTTCTAATTGACTAGAATGCAAGAAGTCGTGGGTTCAATCATCATAGTGCATTAGCTATACTTTGTAGTTGAGGCCTGTAATCCAAATGTCATTATAAGAGGCAAAAATATGTGAAGGACATGCTTAAGTATAAACTTAATTTTAGCTCAGCCAGGGTATCTGAGATTCTGCTTCAAAATATATAAACATAATATCATAAGGTTAAATATAATAGTCATAGGATCCTTATTTATTTGATTAATAATTGTTGGATTTTTTGAGAGATGTTGTCATGTGATTCAGGATGGCCTTTGACTCCTAATCACAATTTATTGATCTACAATGTCATTGGTAGCATCACAGTCTTCTCTCACTTTGCCTGATAAAATAATTGTGTAAATGTTGAAGTGGACACACACACGCACACACACACACACACAATATTTAGTTATTTTATGACAGCCATCTCTAATAAGAATTCTTTTTTTAACTTGTAAACCATGTTTGCATGTTTATTCAACACCAAGAGAGCTCTCAAAAGAGAAAAACATAAATAGGATTTGTAGGACCCAATATAATCACATGAATACATTTGCAAACTTGAAATTTGCAAGAAAATATTCAAGCCCAGAATTTTTTGCTTCTCTTCCTTAATAAATATACATCACTTCCTTTATGGACTATTGAAACCTTTCACAAAGTGAAGCTTGATCTCTCTATCTCTAATTATATACTAAAAATTCCATAAAAACAATCATCTGTATTCTCATGTTATCTTGCAGTACTATAAAACTCCATGGCAACATTAGTTATATAAAAATATGATTTTCTAAATCACTGTGTACTTCTATTTTCCTTGAGGAAAAAATTAATACTTGTCCAAACTAATACATTCTAAATAATGGCACTTTGCAGAAATTTGTCTCTCTTTCTTTCAAATAGCTTCTTTCCCAAGAATCTTTTTGCTCAACTTCTGACATGAAGTCATTACTATGTTGCTAGTAATTATTGCAGTTCTTCCTAATATTAAAATCCTGGCTAAAAATAAGCTGTTTCATGTGCTTTCTGAGACCCATCTGACAATGCATTTTATCCTGGCCCCATACCCAACCTACGAATTTGTCCCTTTACAAACAGGACTGCCTTCATGCACCAAAGGTGTGTATTCTAATGAACATGCCTCAACCTGTAGGGACAGTGACTGATTGAAGCCCCATGACTTCCAAGGGTCTTTAGGAATCTTGTACAACTGAAACAACTCTCCTGGTTCTAACAAGGCAGCCCATGTCACCTGATTTGTGTGGAAGCAATACTACAAAAAAACACCAGATACCTTCAGAATTCACATGTGTGAAGTCACAAATTAAGGATAAATTGTTGAGGTGCCTTTTTAACATACCAAAGGGGATGGTGGCCAAAATATTTCTCAGCATTTCTAATACCTGTGCCCTTGTAACAGAGTTCTGGATCTTCAGAACTTCCCACGCTGTCCCCCTCTCTTAACCACTCCAACCCCTGAGGCCCAATTCCCTTCCCCCATCCTGTGATTCTTACATAGCGTCAGTCACTTTGGATATTGGGGTCTCTTTGTCTCTTGGCTTACTCCTGGTATTCTGGTTTCTCATCCCTGTCTTTTCCCCTCTCAATCCTCTCAGCCTCTCATGGTTTGCTTCACTCAGTACCTTCCCATATATCTCTGGCTATTTCTTCCTCATATCTAAAGTAAACCTTCTCATCCCTCTTAACTAAGCACATACCAGTATCATATCATTTTTTTTATCCATTCAACAGCTTTATTTCACATACATGTGGTGGAAACTGAACAGATCCATGAATGGAAAACCATTTGATAATCAGATGGGGAAGCTATTTAAAAGTACCAAAAAATCTAACTGTGTAATTTTAAAATAAGTGAGAAACAAATTTTGACATGTTTTACAATTATTGTGTTTTAATATTTGCCTAAATGCATGTCTGTAGAGCACACGATTTCCTTGTGCTAGTGTGGGGCATAGGCAGACACAGGATCCTCTGCAACTGGAGTTACAGTATAGGTGCTGGATGCACATTCCTAAGGAAGAACAGCCAATCTCCAAACCATTGACTCATCTTTCCAGGAGTCAACAACTTCAATTTGTCTGGCTTATCCTAGAGGAAACATTAGGTGAAGCAAATGTGAATTTAAAGAAACACACATTTAAAGGAAATCCAAAAGGATAACATATTGTAAAGTACATGAATTTTGCTTGGGATTTATTTATTTATTTATTTTTTAGAAAACCATGCTGTCATTGTCAGTCAATTCATATTCCTGAAAGTTACTTTGTAGCACTGTATTTCAGCTTTGGTCCCTTGCTTTGTAAATGCTTTAAAGTGGTGTCTACAAACATACATGTTTTGATTTGAATCCTATTCTCAGATGGGGAAACTCAAGTTACACATATTGTCTAGATGACTGAAGCTGCACTCTTTCAAAAGTGAAGATTTTGACCTGCTGCAGTGGCTCATTTTCCAAAACTGCTTTCTGAAGGACACATAGCTTCACAATGGCCATGAGAAGGACCTGTGAGATGATCATCAAAATGTGATCAGATCATAAGATTTTATTTTACCCAGTAAAGCCAGCATCTGACCTGGAGTGTCATAACATGCTGTGTTTTAATACAGATATTGTGAATTTAATTAATGTCATAGTTGGGTAGACATAGAAAGGTTTCTTTATATAACCCCACTTACTTGACCTGAACCCGTTAAGAGTCACTACACACACAGAAGGCCTCTGTGCATTAGGCGCCTGCCCTTAATGTAAGGCATGGGAGAATACAGTACCCCAGGCATCCATTACATCATCATCATCATCATCATCATCATCATCATCATCATAATTATTAACTTAGATTTGCAGCAGAGACATTCTTAACATTCCTGACTTACCTAGAACTCTATTTCCAGATAGGTCTGGCCTCACACTCAGAGTTTCAGCTTCTTCTTCCTCTAAACTGTTGGGATAAAAGACATGCAGCCTCTTTGACAGCGCACTTATCATTTTTTACCTAAGCAACCTGTCAAGGCCAATATCAACGGGTGCCAGAAAGGCTAGTGTGTGTAACCCATGCAGAGAGTCCAAACTGTTGGTTTTCATTCACAGAGCTTGGTTGTCTGTGAAGCCTCTTTCATGAAACAACCAGGTCAGGCAAAACTGGCGAACTCCCCTCACCAGCAGAGAACGCTGATCACGAGCCCACCTCTGGAATGCCAGGAGAGAACAATGATCGCGAGCTTACCTCTGGAACTTTGATCACTTCCTGGAGCCAACTGCCATTCTATTTCTGCGGTTGGCCTGCTGGACATGTTCTCAGGTCTTGGGAAGAAAGTCTCTCACAACATATATCGCTTAACCTCTTCCTCCAATCATTTGCCATTGGAGGTTAGGTTCCACTGGTGAAATCTCCTCGCCAGCAGGGAACCCTGATCGGGAGAGCATCTCTGGAACTTGCATCACTTCTTGAAGCCAACTGTAACTCCACGTCTCCTTTTAGCCTGCCGCATGTGTGCACAGGTGTTGGGAAGAAAAGACTCCTTCCTACAAACACAATCGCTTACCCTATTCCTGCCGTCAGTTGCCATGGGAAATAGTCTCCAACCCTCTTTTCCTGAGGTAAATAACTTAAGACAGTTTTCTCTGCTCAACTGCCTTAGAAACTACCTGCCCAGACCAATAGAGAGAGTCCTTCAGGCCTCAGCTAGGCTGTGGCCCTTTGATCACACATCATGGTCTCTCAGACCTTGGATTACTATCAGCAACCAAGACTCACAAGAGGAGTATTACAACCCAGACAAAAGCCCGGAGTATTTGACAACCAATAAAGCCCAGAAAGATTTGCCAAGTCAACAACAGCTGCCACAATCTGTCCCCACATTGCAGTGCAGAGACTCACATATGGACTAGGAAGAGGGCAAGAATTGCACAGGGGCAGGATTCCCTGACTCTGGATGTGCAGAAAGCCAGTACTGTACTGCAGGCCCTGAAGTATCTACAGACTTTATGGGCACTCCAAGCTCCACAAAGGAGCTGAGACAGGGCCAGAAAGGAAAGGGACCACTCCTTTTGCAGATCCTAGATACCATGAGAAACACAGTGAGCAGTGATCCCAGTCTGTCTGCTTTCCATCCAGTCATCAGAAAAAGACCTAGGTCATCTTTTCTGCCCAGAGCAGAGAAGGCTAAAAGACACTTGGATATGTCTCTCCTGTTGGAAGAGAATGTGGACTGCTGCCTAATCTGTAGTGGAGTTGCTGCAAGGTCTTCAGGACCTGGTCCAAAGATGTAAAACCAAAGACAACAGGTATTTATGCAGAACCAACTGGACCATCTTCCTCTGATCAACATGAACTGGTAAACTCCCCATCTAATCAAATGCCCCTGAAAACTACCCCATTTACAGTTTCAAAGTCTGTTTCAGGGATGAGGGTCACCTCTGCCTCTGTCCATGGGAGGCAGAGATCTTCCAAATATCTGGAAGACAAACCCAGAAGATTCCCCTCTCCAGAACAGGACCTCATTTCTTTTTCCTGTAGTAAAGCAGACCAAAATCTTTCCATTCATCCTGAAAGAAAACTTAGGCAAGCTCACACAGACCAAGCATATCCAATATCTATAAATCTAGAACAAAAGATTTCTAAGCAATTTCCATTTGCAAATGTGGAGCTGACTAATAATTTTACACCAGTTAAGACATTAAAATGTTTGCCATTTCATAAAGAGAATCCCCATTCCTACCTGACTATGCAAGAGGCTACTGACAGGTCTCTAGTACCACCCACAAGTCAGGGAGTAGCTTTGGTTGATACCTCACCTTCAGAGAAGTCTGTGAATAAATTTTGCTTTACCCATTGTTCTTTCAGCTCCCTGCAGTTCACTCAAGTAGCCACTGCACAAGGAAGCCTAAAAAGATCACAACATGATGACAATTGCTCAGGCCACAAATCCAATGACCCACCTACTCCTACCAAGTTTTTAATAGCTGAGGAAGGACTAACACCCAATACAAAAGATGAATGGGATTTTGACATTGTTCTGAGCACATCTGGGTCTCTAAAGCTTTCATTATTCTCAGAACAGGCACAGGATAGGTCCATCTCTTCTGGTGAAGCCCAAGCACATTCCAGATGTGAGGAAGGTGCTTTGAATAGTCTTTTACATTCAGAGTGGTCTCAGGAACCATTTTCCTCTGGTACTTGTTCATTAGGGCCCTTGCATTTCACTCAAGGACCTGTATCACTATCCATTCCATCATACTGTACATACACACATACACCCTACCCAGATGAAGGTATCAATAAATCTCCTTTTTACAAAGTGTGGCCCAAGGATTCCCGATCTAGGAGAATCAGATTAAAACAGGAAATGACTGCACATGGAAACCTCAGTAGATCAAAACCAAGACACAATGTCCCAGAGTTGCAAAAAATATGACCCACAAACTCCAAGCCCTGCTTTACAAGATGAGGAGTTGCTGACAAGAAACACTTATGATGAATGGGACACTGATATTTTATTGGGGACATCTGAGTCTCCAAAAACTACTGCATCATCAAAAGAGGTCCACGTAGTTTCCAGATCTACTGGAGAGGCCTTAGCATCATCCACATTTGAAGGAGGAGTTCTGGTTCATTTCAACCATGCAGATTTTGCTGTAGACCGATTTTGCTCTGTCACTGACTCTTTTCAGCCTTTGCAGTTCAATCAAGAAAAAAAACACAGTCCATAACTGTAGAGTGGATGTTCACAAACATGCCCTCTCAGAATGAAGAGCTGACACATTATCACTATATAAAAGAGGACCCTAGGCCATGCTATTCTATGAAATCCAGAATTCAACAAGCAGCCACTGCACAAGTAAGACTGAATAGTTCACACCATGATGACATTTGTTCAAGCCAGAAATCCTACAACCAACAACCTCTCATCAATGCCTTATGAGTCGAGGGAGTCCTAACATCCAACACAAAAGATGAATGGGACTTTGACATTGTTCTTGGTACATCTGGGTCTCTAGACCTTCCAATATTCTCAGAGCAGACACAGGTTGCTTCCAACTCTATTGATGGGGACAAAACAGAGTCCACAAGTGAGGGAATTCTGGGTAATCCGTCACCTTCAGAGGTGTGTCAGGAACCATTTTGCTCTGTCTATGTATCTTTTATGCCCTTTCAGACCACTCAAGGGCCTATAACATTATCTATTCCTGCAGATTGGACATACACATATGTGCCATTCCCAGAGGAAGAGATCACACATTCTCCCTTATAAAAATTGGGTTCCAGATGTTCCACCTCTAGAAGAAGCAGATTGAAACAGGAAACCACAGTAGAAAGAAGAGTCAGTAGATCACATCCAGATCACAATGGCATTGCACAACAATCCTATGACCCACAAAATACATGCAATGCATTTAGAGCTGAGGGAGGCCTAAAACCATGCATATCTGATTAATGGTTAATTGGTATTACCATGGGGCCATCAGAGTGTCCAGACTTTCCATCATCCTCAGAAGAGGCCCACGATATTTCCACCTCTCCTGGAGGGGCCTTATCAACATTTACAAGTGAGAGATGTGGTCTGGCTGAGGACTCTACTGTAGAAGGTTCACTAAAACAATTTTGCTCTGTCCCTGATTCTTCTCAGCCTTTGAACTTCACACAAGGGCCTACAAAACTGTCCATTCCTGTAGATTGGAAGTTCACACATAGTTTCTCTCAAGTAGAAGAGTGGACAACTTCTTTTTTCAAAAATAACCCCATGCCAGCCTCTTCTATGAAAAGCAGTATTCAACAGAAAGATACAGCACAAAGAAAACTAAATAGATCACATCCTGATGCCAATTCCTTAGAACATAATTGCAATGACCCAAAACATTTAACCTCTTCTTTAACAGTTGAGGAAGGCCTAACATCCAAAATAAAAGATGAATGGGACTTTGACATTGTTCTTGGTATATCTGTGTCTCTAAACCTTCCTTTATTCTCAGAACAGGAACAGGTTACTTCCATCTCTACTAGCAAAGCCCAAACAGAGTCCAAATGCGTTGTAGGTTATTTGGATGATTCCACACCTTTACAGGGATATCCGGATTCATACTGCCCTGGCCATGGTTATTTTGGGCCCTTACACTTCACTCAATGGCCTGTAACATTATCCATTCCAGAAGATTGGACATACACACATATGTTCAACCCGAACTAAGATATCACTCACTCTCCCTCCTACAAATTGGGGCCCAGGGTTTCCTGCTCTAGGACAAGGAGATTGAACCCTGAAACTAAACCATGATCAAGTCTCAATAGATCAAATGCAGATCAAAATGGCCTAGAGTTGCAAAAACACATCAAACCGACTCCTTTCACTGCTTTAAGAGCTGAGGGAGTTGTAATACCAAACAATTCTTATAAATAGGACATTGATATTATAATGGGGACATCTGATTCTCCAGATAATCCTGAATCTTCTGAGGAGGCCCAGGTTTCTTCCTGCTCTACTAGAGGGGCCTTAACATCATCCCCAATTGAGGGAGAAGTTCTGGATGATGCCTCTCTTTCAGTGGGGGACCAATTTTGCTCTGTCCCTGACTCTGTATAGCCTGTGACCTTCAATCAAGGACAAACAACACAGTCCATACAGGTAGATTGGACTTTTACACATATGCCCTCTCAGGTGGAAGAGCTAAAAACTTCTTCCTCTATAAAAGAAGACCCCAGGTCATCCTCTTGTATAAGAACCAAAATTCTGCTGACAATTACTTAGGCCAGTAATCCGATGACACACAACCTCCCACCAATGTCTTAGCAGCTAAGGTAGGCTTAATATTAATACAAAAGATAAATGGGACTTTGACTTTATTTTTGGAACATCTGTGTCTCTAGACTTTCCTATATTCTCAGAAGAGTCACAGGATACTTCTCTCTCTACTGGAGGAGCACAAACAAATTGCATAATGGAGGGAGTTCTGAATGATCCCTCACATTCAAAGGGGTGTGGCTCTGGAAATTTGCTTCTCCGTAAGTTCACTCAAGGACCTATAACACTATCCATTCTTGTAGACTGGACACACACACTTATGCCCTCTACACAGGAAGAGATCACTGATACTCCCTTTTACCAAATGGGTTCCACGCATTTCTCCACTAGAAGGAGATAGAAACAAGAAACCAGCACCGAAGGAAGCCACAGTAGATCACATCAGGGCCACAATGGCATTGCACAGCAATTCTATGACCCACAATCTCCATTCAATACGTTAAGACTGACGGAGGCCTAAAACCTAGCATTGGTATTTCCATGAAGACAGACATTTATACACCCTCAGAAGAGGCCCAAATTAGTTCTTAGTCTACCTGACTAAGGCTATAACATCATCCACCCATGAGGGAGAAATGCTTGCGTATTGTTCCCCTCAGTGAACCTATTTTGCACTGTCCCTGATTCTTCTTAGCCTTTGAACTTCACTCATGGGACCATAACACTGTACATTCCTGTAGACTGGATGCTCATACATATGCCCTCCGATGTATAATAGACAGTACCTTTGCCCACTTACAAAAGTGGCCCAATGTTGTCATCCTCTATGAGTAGCAGATGTATATTACAAACTACACCATGAGTAAGCCTCAATGGATCGGCACCAGTTTACCATGACCTGTACCAGAATATCATTGAGCCACAAACTCCTTCGCCTTCCTTAAAAGCAGAGTGAACACTAACATTTAACACATGTGATGGATGGGACTTTGTCATGCATTTTGTGTTTTCCTTTTCTGAGGTCTTACCTTCATCTTCAATACAGACACAGGTTTACTACAACAGTGTAGGAGAGGTCCTATCAGGTACCACAAGTGAGAGAGGTGTTTGTGATGATGCCTCTCCTTGGAGGGTGATTTGCAAACCTTTTGCTCCACCAGGAGTTCTTTTGGCATTTGTAGTTCACTCAAAGTTCTGTATTGTTGTCCATGCCTGCAGACCAGAATTTCACACAGGTGTTATTCCACGTAGAGTAGCTCACCCATTCTCCATCTTATAATAGTGTCTCCATCTGTTCCTCTATTAGGAGAAGCAAATGGAAACAGAAAATCAGTGCAAAATGAAGGCTCAGTAGATCACATCCTGATTAAAATGTCTTAGGCTAAAAAACCTATGTCCCACAAATCCCCAGCTCAGTCGTAATACCTGAGGAAATCATCACAAACAACACATTTCATGAAAGGGACTTAAGCTTTACTCCAGGTACATCTGGGTCCCTAGACATTCCATCATACTCCCATTAAGTACAAGTTACTTTCATCTACACTAAAAACATCTTACCAATTTCTCCATGTCTTATATGAGTTCTAGATTGTCCCACATATACATGCTGTATTGTGGAACACTTTTCCTGTCCCTGATTCTTTTGGGCCTTTGAAGTTCACACAGGGACCTTTAAAACTCTCCACACTGACATACTGTATCTTTCAACATCTCCCTTCCTATGAAGATGTTACTTTCCAGTCTACTTCCAGGACTCTGGAGACAATACATTACAAGCTAAGGAGAAGAGATGCAAACAAATAGAACCTCAGTAAGGGAGCATAACTATTTTCCATCAAAATATTCAGACAAAATAATGTTGGGATTTAGATGTTTGCATTATTCACAGCAGGCAAAAGTTTCCTAAACATTAATCAAGGGTATCTGAGATCTATCCAGTCAAGGAGAAGCTAGGTGAGATAGTTAAATTTCATGTCAGGGGCCCAAGAATTTCATATTAAGTAGAACAAAGGTTTGTGTATTCCCATCCAAACAAGTATTCCTAGAATATATATTTATTCTCAACTGGGACTACTAAGAAATTCCTGCTCTAATTAGAGGAGGTTAGAGGTACACCTGAGTGTATGACTGTAAAATCATGGGTCCTCACTATTTTGAACAAGAAGAAATGAAGTACTATGCTCAAGGTTCTGAATCTTTCTCTTTCTGTGGAAAGAGGGACAAAGGTAAGACCTAGACTTAAACTCATCAAAACTAACCTTGTAAATCTACTTTGAAAATTCTCATATGTAAAATTAACTTATTTCTTTTAACCACATGAGCATAGCATCAGATTATCAGGAGTGAACTAAGAATGGCATGCAGGACTCCATATGCAATGGGGAGAATTTAGACATTAATTATCTCTGCTATACTGTGAGAGATAATATACTATGAAGAAGTAAGATACAGAGCATAACATGTGTATATAAAGTGATTCTACAAAATTAAATGGTGATTAAAGTAAACCCTATCACTAAACAATGATATAATGTCTTCTTTGCATTCATGCTAATCTTAGTTCTATACTGTTTCCAAGGAAAACTAACAGTGATTGTTTCCTTTTCCCTCTGTGCTTGGTAGGCCTTATGTATTCCCTTTTCCAAGGGATATTGGGGGAACACTAATTTGAAGACCCATTGAAAACCAGGCCATTTACTGACAAGTTTCCCCAAAATTGGGAAGTTCCTCTTCTTTGTGATAACATCTTTCAATTTGTTTATATGTTTGAGAAGCTAGGCCCAGGAATTTACATACAAACTCTGAGAAGAATGTAAAGATTTCACTCATGCCTTCAATGGAGTTGCTAGAGACAGATGTTTTCTATGCTTTAAAGAAGAATTCAAATATGACAAGAATTTTCCTGGATCATGTTCTTCCTTAAAAAGTAAATTATGGCATTCACCCTTACAACAGAACCATTGGAGATATTCTGCCTCCCAAATTTTGCGTGACATTTTTCACCCTATGAAAGACAGGAGTTAGAACTTCTCCAAATGACTCAATGAGCTCTCCTAGTTCCCTTTTCTGAGCATAGGCACATTGATTTCCCTACTTACTGAGAAACATTGTTCACTATAGTGGCAGGTCATAGAGAACAATGAGAGGAAGAAGAACCTGGAGTCTATCTACTTCCTTCAATTCAATCAGTAAAAACTGTTCTCACCATTGCAGCCTAGAACTGTTAGATTGACTGAACACTAATGTAACTACGCAATTTATCTTGAAACAGAAACAAAAAAAATTCAACAATTCTAAGAGTATTGACATATCTCTTGCAGATCCCTCTCTAGATATGAACATACCAAATCACAGGGATGACTTGGAATCTGAGAATGTTCTAGGGTATAATGGACTTAATTTTACAAGGTATGCAAATGTCTGCTGAAAATGTATCAGATTTTCCTATGTGGCCAAGGGAGTATAATTCCCAATTTTTGAAAGTGTGTCTGATGCACATGGGTCTACTCCTCAGAAATCCTATGTACCTATATTCTTCATTTTTCCACCTATAACAAAGTGAGCATCAAACATTTCTTCCAAGGTCAAAGAGTGCACAGACCCCTAGCTATAAAAATGTTTCTTGGTTACTACATAACTATAGAATTTCAGCTCTAATAAGTTATAATGTAAACAGCTGACATTGAGGAAGTGTGATAAGTCATCCTTCTGATAATTTTGGCTAACACTTGAGAACTGCTGTTCCATTATAAAAGAATCTTTGAATCTGACATTGATTTCCAGGGACAGCCTAGCATGCATAATACAGACTGAGACTTTTTTCTGAAGGATTATGGGATATCCCCTGTGTTATGTACTATGCTCAACATGTTCTCTACCTAAGTAGTGGTTCCTTGGGCCTTTGTTTTATGATACTTTTAGTCTTATATTTAAGCTTACAGATGTTGATCTATGAGAGACTTCCTCTCTGAATGATGTCTAGCCTAGATATGCCAGAACCTAGTATTTGCAAACAGAGTCAAGAATTCATGTCTTCTATCATTTAGCCAGTCAACAGAAATCGAGAATTCTGCCGTTAATACCTACATCTAAAGGGCTGACCGAAAATAGATGAAGCAAATTTCTCAACCTGCATCATTCACAAACACCATTTGAATGCTAGCTAGTCTTCCCCAGATTAAAGACTAACATCTGAAGAAGTGTTTCAAAACCTGGTTATATATCTTGGGATATTCCTCTACTGCTAATCCCTTTTAAGTCAGGGAAGTATGATTTATGCACCCAATGACCAAGGGGATTATGACATTCACCTTTGTTTAAGAGGGTCGCACAATTATTCTTTCATAGAAGGTGTCTAGTACTCCCATTCTGCCATTATTACTCACCTTTTCACTTTTAGATAAGGCATAAGACATAGTTCTTAGACAAAAGACTGCTTTTGACTTTTGTACTTTATACCAAGGGGATTTAAACTTTTATTTTTCTCTTCCATGGCCCTCATATTTGTCCATTTGTACAATTTGTTATAAATCATTTTACTACTTAGTAACAGGGACTAAAGTGAAGGGGGCCTTATGCTTCTTCCTCTGTGGAAAAAAAAATGGGTACTTCGAGACAACAGGATACATTAGAAAGCTTACAATGCATCTCTTGCAAATCAGTCTTTTCCAGGTATTCTATATTATCTAAGGTGGTTTGGGACAAAATTATCTGATAATTGAAAACTCCAAAATGTTTTCTTTTGGCAAGTGAGTTTCTCAAGCAATCATGTTTTCAAAGACACTTCAGAGTTACCCCTGTGAACTCTAGTTGACCTTTCTGAATATGGTCACTTGTCATTGCACATGAAAGCCTCCCCAGCAACTTCAACACCTGTAAGAGATGGGACCACACTACATCCATGAATATATAGCAGAGAATAAAATATAGACATGGATTCATCTGCCTAAAACCTAGTAAATATACTTGAAAATTTGTTATCAATTGTAGAGACAAAGAAAGTCTTGTGGAAGCATGCCCAGAAGACCAATCGTACTTCAGGAAAAATATTCTGGATTGTTTCTGGACTCACCAAGTTTTGACTCATGGTATGCATATCTGTAGCTAGGGCCATAATGGGAAGCTAATGAGGCAGAACCCAAATATTCTCCCACTAACCAAGGTAACCTAGGATTTTCACCACTCTCAAGGGTGAATTGGATTTCTACATACTTAAATAATGTGTATAAGTTGTTCCCTTCTCTTTATGAGGAGATTCAGAAATATTCCCTTACCCGGGCTTGTTTCAGAAGTTTGCACTCTGCCAAAGAAGATACAGAACACACTAAACAAAAGCGACACTATATACTCCTCTTTGAATATGAGCAATCTTCTGTGTGTATGTGAGTCAGTGAGAAGCTCAGTCCTTTTCTTCTATTACAATCCTGCATTAGAAGTTACATATCTCTACAAGGTACAATTAAATTAGTAAATTTGCCTTTCTGCAACTCAGAGATGTTCTTAATGCCAAAGATGATATTAAACAGGCTTCTCTGCCTAATACGACTTTGCATTACCTTCCCATTTGATTTTATATATCCATGGGGAATTTCCATGCATAATATCTAAGTACACAGCCTTAAATATCCCCTCTCACTACTAACATGTGTTGGAAAGACAGTTATTAATGACTGAAATGCTTGCTTATACTGATCT
>NW_023276989.1:0-27483 GCF_003668045.3 Cricetulus griseus | reverse complement strand
GCCACTGGAAGTAGAACTCGAATTTATCTTTATTCCATGAAATGGCTTTTTGAATCCCTTTCAATATGCAGGGTTACTTTTTCAACCTAGATACTGCAGAGAGGGCCTTGGTTCTGCAAAAAAAAATGTGAAAGTCTTTGATGATGCCCCACTGGAGGCCTCACCTTCTCTGAAGAGTGAGTGGCGGTGGGATTGGGAGCTGGTGGGGGTATGGGTGGGAGAGGGAACAGAGATTTAAATGTAAAATATGAATGATTTTAATTTAAATTAAAAAATAAAAATATCAACATGGCTGTTGATATTTAATTGCAGGAAAAGTTTAAGATAAGTCTTTTCAAATTACTTTTTTCTAAACTTAATACAAATAGAGAAACAAGAAGAATATAAGAACATTAAAAAGCAACAAAGTCATGTCTATATTTTGTCATTTTGGAGAGATTATGCAACAATGTGAATGCCATTATTTTATCTGTTCATGTCCACAATGTAGCTGTCACTGTAATGTTTTCTTTTGATACTCAACTCTGAGTGCAAAATGATGGGCTTGATTGAAAGCTGTAGATTTGGGATCCTGACATTAGGTGAACAATAGGGTTCAGATGCCACAAATTAGAGCAGACCAATGTTATCTTGATGAGAAGTAGAATGCCTCAGTCTCCTTTAGTCAAAACAGGTTGAGAAGAAGGCCTGAGATCTCCTGGATGAGAAGAAAACAGAGGTCCATTTGGATAGAGATTGATGGAAGATAGCATTCTATGAGAAAGGTCTAAAAGCTCTAGGTTACATCATGTGATCTTGGGGACCAATAGACTTAAGATATGTATTTCAGTCACAATGAATTGAGGAGCAGATTGGAATCCACATATGTAGTATTTCAATATATCCCAGTCCTAGAGAGAGAGGTCTTGTGATCCACAAGTCAGAGGAGGTAAATCATCAGAATTACTAAAGAAATTAGAAATGGTACATGCCTGCATAGAATATAGGAATAGCTCACAGAATCCATTGTCAGAGGGATCTCTTAAGTTTATTCAGCTGTTTAGACATATGTATGAATGTTGGGGTCCACATCAGTTTTTCTACCATAAGGCAATATAATTCAGGACTGGGTTCTACCTCAAAATCCTCAGCCCTGGTACATTAAGATCCAGTGTTCTCTGTGTCAATTGTGGTGAATGGAATGACTGGTATCTCTAGTTAGCTGGGAACAAGCTGATGACCCTGAATCAGAGGACCATAAGGACCTTTTGTGAGAAAAAGCTCATGTGGTGATAATTCAGAACTAAAATGCAGCAGGATAGTGTCCCTTGGGTTTAAATGACACCCTATTAGATAATATTGATGAGTCTATTTTTCTAAAGAATACATAGAATTTATGAGACTGCTTTGTGCATTGAGGACTGTTAACTTTTTATGAAATCAAGCATATTTGCAGTCATTTTCCATAGGGAAATGCATTCTTAAATTAAGGTTGAGGGAAGATAGTTGGAAGGACCAAGGGTAAATGAGCATATTCTTGGACCCTTTTGGTGAATTCCTACTTTCAATGATTTTGGAAAACCTAAAGAGCTTTGTAAAGCCTTCAGAAAAGTGTATATGTCCAATGTTCCCATATTTACAAGAAGATGATGGGACATCTCCATTTTTTGATATGTTAATTCTTCGTA
This sequence comes from Cricetulus griseus, assembly GCF_003668045.3. Taxonomy (NCBI): domain Eukaryota; kingdom Metazoa; phylum Chordata; class Mammalia; order Rodentia; family Cricetidae; genus Cricetulus; species Cricetulus griseus. The sequence goes on along the minus strand of NW_023276989.1, from coordinate 25,816 downwards.
CGCATTGGTGAGATATATATAGGCCTATTGTGAAGGTCAATTTCTTATCCTTTAATAGGTAGTTTTACAACAGAGACCTGGGTGGTTATAAGAAATCAGAGTGCTTTTGGACATAAGTCAAACTTTTAAGTACATATTGTACAGAGAGAGGAAAAGCTGAATGTAAACTGGGCAATGTAAATAGACTTTCTAGATTCATTTGACAGAAATTTGTCAGGGTTCCTTATAAAGGAGAGGAAGACCAAGGTACTGCAGCAGATTCCAAGAGAACATTTAGGTTATAATAGACACATCTTCCAAATGTTCAATGCATGTAGGACACCTTTCTCAGAATTTCTTTTAAGAAGATGTTGGCACTTGAAGTGGAATTGTAGTTCCTGTGTGTTAGAAGGGGAGGTGAAAAGCCACTGGGTCAATGGAAGTTCGTCTGTAGTATCCTAATAAAGAGCTTCAAATTATGGATCTACCTTGCTGTACAAGCTAATCAAAGGAATATGTGTCAGGTCACTTGAAACAAAGGGAAAGATGTGAGAGTACTTTTAAAAAATTGCAATACTTTAAGACCCTAGGTTTGTAGAGCATGATTTTCTGTGACACTCTTGGTAGAGCAAGTGCATTAAGGGTCATATTGTGCTTATAGATAAGTAATTGGTCCCTTAAAGTAAGAAGACAAAGTTTTCATGACCATCTCATAAAAAGAGGGTGTCATGAGTTTCACTTTATTCAAAGTAACAGTATGCCATCAGGGTGGCCAAATGGAGAAGAACTGAATGGGGTCCTGGCCGAAGGGGCAATTTTCCCCTTTATCAATAGGGCAGATAGTGAGAATATTTTTAACAGAGAAAATCTGACGCCAAAAATAGGTCAAAATTAGGTACCATAATTGCCATTGATGAAGGACATACCTTTTGGCAAATGTTGAAATTCTTCCTGTGAAGTCTACAGTAAAGAAGGGTGCCATCATTGCTTCTTCATCTAGCAGTTCTTCACATGTTAGGATATCCATGACTTTGGGGAAATTTGGAAGAAAACAAGTATCAACTTCAATGTTTTTTAACAGCTGGTGCTCCTGTGCCAACGATACTGTCTCCTTAGTTTTGTGCTCAACAACCCAGATCAGGGTACAAATGGAAACTGCAATATTTCTTGTGAATGGATTGCTGGCAGTGTCCTCCAATCCTTCATATGCTCACTATGATTGGGATCTGCGAACTCTATCTAGAGTGGATTCCAGTGGTGAGAACTTAAAACTAGGATGCACATTTACCATAGGAAGAATGTCTGAGACTTACCTTATGAGTCTGTGGAGATTGGTGTAAACTACATTATAGCACACATAAAATACTCTTGAAAAAATCCTCAATGGAATTGTGTAAGGTAGATTAGAGAAGAAAGCAAAGTACTAGGCCATCTTGTAGTGTTACAAAGAGTTCCAAACCAAATTTTAAAATGAGAAGGAAAAGGGAGTTATGTGCCTCACCATATTGTATAACCAAACATATTATCTCTCTATCTGTGGTTCTAAATCTTCATTCCAATTTGTAAGGCTCTTATCCTTACAGATCCCATATTAACCTTGACGTGCTCTAACCATTTATCAAAGAGGAAGAACAAAAATTGCTTTCCATGTGGACTTTCCAAGTTTAACCTAAGCTACATGGTGTAGAACAAAGTGTGGATACTTACTGTTTAGATTATTTACTACAGGATCCAATATGAGTACCAGGGTCTTTGAATGTCACATCAGTATAAGCAAGCATTTCAGTTATTAATAAATGTCTTTCCAACACATGTTAGTAGTGAGAGGGGATATTTAAGGCTGTGTACTTAGATATTATGCATGGAAATTCCCCATGGATATATAAAATCAAATGGGAAGGTAATGCAAAGTCGTATTAGGCAGAGAAGCCTGTTTAATATCATCTTTGGCATAAGAACATCTCTGAGTTGCAGAAGGGCAAATTTACTAATTTAATTGTACCTTGTAGAGATATATAATTTCTAATGCAGGATTGTAATAGAAGAAAAAAAATGAGCTTCTCACTGACTCACATATACACAGAAGATTGCTCATTTCCAAAGAGGAATATATAGTGACACTTTGGTTGAGTGTTTTCTGTATCTGCTTTGGCAGAGTGGAAACTTCTAAAACCAGCCTGGGTAAAGCAATGTTTCTGAATCTCCTTATTAAGAGGAGGAAACACCTTATACACATTATTTCAGTATGTAGAAATCCAATTAACCCTTGAAAGTGCTGAAAATCCTAGGTTACCTTGGTTAGTGGGAGAATATTTGGGTTCTGCCTCATTAGCTTCCCATTATGGCCCTAGCTACAGATATGCATACCATGAGTCAAAACTTGGTGAGTCCAGAAACAATCCAGAATATTTTTCCTGAAGTACGATTGGTCTTCTGGGCATGCTTCCACAAGACTTTCTTTGTCTCTACAATTGATAACAACTTTTCAAGTATATTTACTAGGTTTTAGGCAGATGAATCCATGTCTATATTTTATTCTCTGCTATATATTCATGGATGTAATGTGGTCACATCTCTTACAGGTGTTGAAGTTGCTGGGGAGGCTTTCATGTGCAATGACAAGTGACCATATTCAGAAAGGTCAACTAGAGTTCACAGGTGTAACTCTGAAGTGTCTTTGAAAACATGATTGCTTGAGAAACTCACTTGCCAAAAGAAAACATTTTGGAGTTTTCAATTATCTGATAATTTTGTCCCAAAACACCTTAGATAATATAGAATACCTGGAAAAGACTGATTTGCAAGAGATGCATTGTAAGCTTTCTAATGTATCCTGTTGTCTCGAAGTACCCAATTTTTTCCACAGAGGAAGAAGCATAAGGCCCCCTTCACTTTAGTCCCTGTTACTGAGTAGTAAAATGATTTATACCAAATTGTACAAATGGACAAATGTGAGGGCCATGGAAGAGAAAAATAAAAGTTTAAATCCCCTTGGCATAAAGGACAAAAGTCAAAAGCAGTCTTTTGTCTAAGAACTATGTCTTATGCCTTATCTAAAAGTGAAAAGGTGAGGAGTAATAATGGCAGAATGGGAGTACTAGACACCTTCTATGAAAGAATAATTGTGAGACCCTCTTAAACAAAGGTGAATGTCATAATCCCCTTAGTCAGTGGGTGCATAAATCATACTTCCCTGACTTAAAAGGGATTAGCAGTAGAGGAATATCCCAAGATATATAACCAGGTTTTGAAACACTTCTTCAGATGTTAGTCTTGAATCTGGGGAAGACTAGCTAGCATTCAAATGGTGTTTGTGAATGATGCAGGCTGAGAAATTTGCTTCATCTATTTTCGGTCAGCCCTTTAGATGTAGGTATTAACGGCAGAATTCTCGATTTCTGTTGACTGGCTAAATGATAGAAGACATGAATTCTTGACTCTGTTTGCAAATACTAGGTTCTGGCATATCTAGGCTAGACATCATTCAGAGAGGAAGTCTCTCATAGATCAACATCTGTCAGTTTAAATATAAGACTAAAAGTATCATAAAACAAAGGCCCAAGGAACCACTACTTAGTTAGAGAACATGTTTACATAGTACATAAGACAGGGGATATCCCATAATCCCTCAGAAAAAAGTCTCAGTCTGTATTATGCATACTAGGCTGTCCCTGGAAATCAATGTCAGATTCAAAGATTCTTTTATAATGGAACAGCAGTTCTCAAGTTTTAGCCAAAATTATCAGAAGGATGACTTATCACACTTCCTCAATGTCAGCTGTTTACATTCTACCTTATTAGAGCTGAAATTCTATAGTTATGTAGTAACCAAGAAACAATTTTATAGCTAGGGGTCTGTGCACTCTTTGACCTTGGAAGAAATGTTTGATGCTCACTTTGTTATAGGTGGAAAAATGAAGAATATAGGTATATAGAATTTCTGAGGCATTGACTCATGTGCATCAGACACACTTTCAAAAATTGGGAATTATACTCCCTTGGCCACATAGGAAAATCTGATACATTTTCAGCAGACATTTGCATACCTTGTAAAATTAAGTCCATTATACCCTAGAACATTCTCAGATTCCAAGTCATCCCTGTGATTTGGTATGTTCATATCTAGCGAGGGATCTGCAAGAGATATGTCAATACTCTTAGAATTGTTGAATTATTTTTTGTTTCTGTTTCAAGATAAATTGCGTAGTTACATTAGTGTTCAGTCAATCTAACAGTTCTAGGCTGCAATGGTGAGAACAGTTTTTACTGATTGAATTGAAGGAAGTAGATAGACTCCAGGTTCTTCTTCCTCTCATTGTTCTCTATGACCTGCCACTATAGTGAACAATGTTTCTCAGTAAGTAGGGAAATCAATGTGCCTATGCTCAGAAAAGGGAACTAGGAGAGCTCATTGAGTCATTTGGAGAAGTTCTAACTCCTGTCTTTCATAGGGTGAAAAATGTCACGCAAAATTTGGGAGGCAGAATATCTCCAATGGTTCTGTTGTAAGGGTGAATGCCATAATTTACATTTTAAGGAAGAACATGATCCAGGAAAATTCTTGTCATATTTGAATTCTTCTTTAAAGCATAGAAAACATCTGTCTCTAGCAACTCCATTGAAGGCATGAGTGAAATCTTTACATTCTTCTCAGAGTTTGTATGTAAATTCCTGGGCCTAGCTTCTCAAACATATAAACAAATTGAAAGATGTTATCACAAAGAAGAGGAACTTCCCAATTTTGGTGAAAACTTGTCAGTAAATGGCCTGGTTTTCAATGGGTCTTCAAATTAGTGTTCCCCCAATCTCCCTTGGAAAAGGGAATACATAAGGGCTGCCAAGCACAGAGGGAAAAGGTAACAATCACTGTTAATTTTCCTTGGAAACAGTATAGAACTAAGCTTAGCATGAATGCAAAGAAGACATTATATCATTGTTTAGTGATAGGGTTTACTTTAATCACCATTTAATATTGTAGAATCACTTTATATACACGTTATGCTCTGTATCTTACTTCTTCATAGTATATTATCTCTCACAGTATAGCAGAGATAATTAATGTCTAAATTCTCCCCATTGCATATGGAGTCCTGCATGCCATTCTTAGTTCACTCCTGATAATCTGATGCTATGCTCATGTGGTTAAAAGAAATAAGTTAATTTCACATATGAGAATTTTCAAAGTAGATTTACAAGGTTAGTTTTGATGAGTTTAAGTCTAGGTCTTACCTTTGTCCCTCTTTCCACAGAAAGAGAAAGATTCAGAACCTTGAGCATAGTACTTCATTTCTTCTTGTTCAAAATAGTGAGGAGCCATGATTTTACAGTCATACACTCAGGTGTACCTCTAACCTCCTCTAATTAGAGCAGGAATTTCTTAGTAGTCCCAGTTGAGAATAAATATATATTCTAGGAATACTTGTTTGGATGGGAATATACAAACCTTTGTTCTGCTTAATATGAAATTCTTGGGCTCCTGACATGAAATTTAACTATCTCACCTAGCTTCTCCTTGACTGGATAGATCTCAGATACCCTTGATTAATGTTTAGGAAACTTTTGCCTGCTGTGAATAATGCAAACATCTAACTCCCTACAGTATTTTGTCTGAATGTTTTGATGGAAAATAGTTATGCTCCCTTACTGAGTTTCTATTTGTTTGCATCTCTTCTCCTTAGCTTGTAATGTATTGTCTCCAGAGTCCTGGAAGTAGACTGGAAAGTAACATCTTCATAGGAAGGGAGATGTTGAAAGATACACTATGCCAATGTGGACAGTTTTAAAGGTCCCTGTGTGAACTTCAAAGGCCCAAAAGAATCAGGGACAGGAAAAGTGTTCCACAATACAGCATGTATATGTGGGACAATCTAGAACTCATATAAGACATGTAGAAATTGGTAAGATGTTTTTAGTGTAGATGAAAGTAACTTGTACTTAATGGGAGTATGATGGAATGTCTAGGGACCCAGATGTACCTGGAGTAAAGCTTAAGTCCCTTTCATGAAATGTGTTGTTTGTGATGATTTCCTCAGGTATTACGACTGAGCTGGGGATTTGTGGGACATAGGTTTTCTAGCCTAAGCCATTTTAATCATTATGTGATCTACTGAGCCTTCATTTTGCACTGATTTTCTGTTTCCATTTGCTTCTCCTAATAGAGGAACAGATGGAGACACTATTATAAGATGGAGAATGGGTGAGCTATTCTACGTGGAATAACACCTGTGTGAAATTCTGGTCTGCAGGCATGGACAACAATACAGAACTTTGAGTGAACTACAAATGCCAAAAGAACTCCTGGTGGAGCAAAAGGTTTGCACCTCACCCTCCAAGGAGAGGCATCATCACAAACACCTCTCTCACTTTTGGTACCTGATAGGACCTCTCCTACACTGTTGTAGTAAACCTGTGTCTGTATTGAAGATGAAGGTAAGACCTCAGAAAAGGAAAACACAAAATGCATGACAAAGTCCCATCCATCACATGTGTTAAATGTTAGTGTTCACTCTGCTTTTAAGGAAGGCAAAGGAGTTTGTGGCTCAATGATATTCTGGTACAGGTCATGGTAAACTGGTGCTGATCCATTGAGGCTTACCCATGTTGTAGTTTGTAATATACATCTGCTTCTCATAGAGGATGACAACATTGGGCCACTTTTCTAAGTGGGCAAAGGTATTGTCTATTATACATCGGAGGGCATATGTATGAGCATCCAGTCTACAGGAATGTACAGTGTTATAGTCCCTTGAGTGAAGTACACAGGCTAAGAAGAATCAGGGACAGTGCAAAATAGGTTCGCTGAGGGGAACAATACGCAAGTATTTCTCCCTCATGGGTGGATGATGTTATAGCTTTAGTCAGGTAGACTAAGAACTAATTTGGGCCTCTTCTGAGGGTGTATAAATGTCTGTCTTCATGGTAATACCAATGCTAGGTTTTAGGCCTCCATCAGTCTTAACGTATTGAATGGAGATTGTGGGTCATAGTATTGCTGTGCAATGCCATTGTGGCCCTGATGTGATCTACTGTGGCTTCCTTCGGTGCTGGTTTCTTGTTTCTATCTCCTTCTAGTGGAGAAATGCGTGGAACCCATTTGGTAAAAGGGAATATCAGTGATCTCTTCCTGTGTAGAGGGCATAAGTGTGTGTGTCCAGTCTACAAGAATGGATAGTGTTATAGGTCCTTGAGTGAACTTACGGAGAAGCAAATTTCCAGAGCCACACCGCTTTGAATGTGAGGGATCATTCAGAACTCCCTCCATTATGCAATTTGTTTGTGCTCCTCCAGTAGAGAGAGAAGTATCCTGTGACTCTTCTGAGAATATAGGAAAGTCTAGAGACACAGATGTTCCAAAAATAATGTCAAAGTCCCATTTATCTTTTGTATTAATATTAAGCCTACCTTAGCTGCTAAGACATTGGTGGGAGGTTGTGTGTCATCGGATAACTGGCCTGAGTAATTGTCAGCAGAATTTTGGTTCTTATACAAGAGGATGACCTGGGGTCTTCTTTTATAGAGGGAGAAGTTTTTAGCTCTTCCACCTGAGAGGGCATATGTGTAAAAGTCCAATCTACCTGTATGGACTGTGTTGTTTGTCCTTGATTGAAGGTCACAGGCTATACAGAGTCAGGGACAGAGCAAAATTGGTCCCCCACTGAAAGAGAGGCATCATCCAGAACTTCTCCCTCAATTGGGGATGATGTTAAGGCCCCTCTAGTAGAGCAGGAAGAAACCTGGGCCTCCTCAGAAGATTCAGGAATATCTGGAGAATCAGATGTCCCCATTATAATATCAATGTCCTATTTATAAGAATTGTTTGGTATTACAACTCCCTCAGCTCTTAAAGCAGTGAAAGGAGTCGGTTTGTTGTGTTTTTGCAACTCTAGGCCATTTTGATCTGCATTTGATCTATTGAGACTTGATCATGGTTTAGTTTCAGGGTTCAATCTCCTTGTCCTAGAGCAGGAAACCCTGGGCCCCAATTTGTAGGAGGGAGAGTGAGTGATATCTTAGTTCGGGTTGAACATATGTGTGTATGTCCAATCTTCTGGAATGGATAATGTTACAGGCCATTGAGTGAAGTGTAAGGGCCCAAAATAACCATGGCCAGGGCAGTATGAATCCGGATATCCCTGTAAAGGTGTGGAATCATCCAAATAACCTACAACGCATTTGGACTCTGTTTGGGCTTTGCTAGTAGAGATGGAAGTAACCTGTTCCTGTTCTGAGAATAAAGGAAGGTTTAGAGACACAGATATACCAAGAACAATGTCAAAGTACCATTCATCTTTTATTTTGGATGTTAGGACTTCCTCAACTGTTAAAGAAGAGGTTAAATGTTTTGGGTCATTGCAATTATGTTCTAAGGAATTGGCATCAGGATGTGATCTATTTAGTTTTCTTTGTGCTGTATCTTTCTGTTGAATACTGCTTTTCATAGAAGAGGCTGGCATGGGGTTATTTTTGAAAAAAGAAGTTGTCCACTCTTCTACTTGAGAGAAACTATGTGTGAACTTCCAATCTACAGGAATGGACAGTTTTGTAGGCCCTTGTATGAAGTTCAAAGGCTGAGAAGAATCAGGAACAGAGCAAAATTGTTTTAGTGAACCTTCTACAGTAGAGTCCTCAGCCAGACCACATCTCTCACTTGTAAATGTTGATAAGGCCCCTCCAGGAGAGGTGGAAATATCTTGCGCCTCTTCTGAGGATGAAGGAAATTCTGAACACTCTGATGGCCCCGTGGTAATACCAATTAACAATTAATCAGATATGCATGGTTTTAGGCCTCCCTCAACTCTAAAGGCATTGCATGGATTTTGTGGGTCATAGGATTGCCGTGCAATGCCATTGTGATCTCGATGTGAACTTCTGATTCTTCTTTCTACTCTGGTTTCCTGTTTCAATCTGCTCCTCATAGAGTTGGAGCATCTGGAACCCAATTTTTATAAGGGAGAATGTGTGATCTCTTCCTCTGGGAAGGGCATATATGTGTATGTCCAATCTGCAGGAATGTTATAGATCTTTGAGTGGTCTGAAAGAGCAGAAAAGATCCATAAACAGAGCAAAATGGTTCCTGACACACCTCTGAAGGTGACGGATTACTCAGAATTCCCTGACTTGTGTACTCTGTTTTGTCCCCATCAATAGAGATGGAAGCAACCTGTGTCTGCTCTGAGAATATTGGAAGGTATAGAGACCCAGATGTACAAAGTACAATGTCAAAGTCACATCCATCTTTCGTGTTGGATGTTAGGACTCCCTCAACTCTTAAGACATTGGTGGGAGGTTGTTGGTCGTAGGATTTCTGGCTCGAAAAAATTTCATCAGGGTCTGAACTACTCAGGATTCCTTGTTCAGTAGCTGTTTGTTGAATTCTGGATTTCATAGAAGAGCATGGCCTAGGGTCCTCTTTTATATAGGGATAATGTGTCAGCTCTTCATTCTGAGAGGGCATATTTGTGAACATCCACTCTACAGGTGTGGACTGTTTTGTTGTTCCTTGATTGAACTGCAAAGGCTGAAAAGAGTCAGTGACAGAGAAAAATCGGTCTACAACAAAATCTGCATGGGTGAAATAATCCAGAACTCCTCCTTCAAATGTGGACGATGCTAAGGCCTCTCCAGTAGATCTGGAAACTACTTGGACCTCTTTTGATGATGCAGTAGTTTCTGGAGACTCAGATGTCCCCAATAAAATATCAGTGTCCCATTCATAGTGTTTCTTGTTAGCACCTTCTCATCTTGTAAGGCAGGGCTTGGAGTTTGTGGGTAATATTTTTTCAACTCTCGGCCATTGTGTCCTGGTTTTGATCTACTGAGGCTTCCATGTGAAGTCATTTCCTGTTTTAATCTGCTTCTCCTAGAGCAGGAATCCCTGGGTCACACTTTGTAAAAAGGAGATTGATTGATACCTTCATCTGGGTAGGGCGTATGTGTGCATGTCCAGTATGATGGAATGGATAGTGTTACAGGTCCTGGAGTGAAATGCAATGGCCCAAAAGAACAGGAACCAGAGGAAAATGGTTCCTGAGACCACTCTGAATATAAAAGATTATCCAAAGCATCTTTCTCCCATCTGTAATGTGCTTGGGTTTCACCAGAAGAGATGGACCTATCCTGTGCTTGTTCTGAGAATAATGGAAGCTTTAGAGACCCAGATGTACTCAGAACAATGTCAAAATCCCATTCATCTTTTGTATTGGGTGTTAGTCCTTCCTCAGCTATTAAAACATTGGTAGGAGTTGGTGGGTCATTGGATTTCTGGCCTGAGCAATTGTCATCATGTTGTGATCTATTTAGGCTTCCTTGTTCAGTGGCTACCTGTTGAATTATGGATTTCATAGAAGAGGAAGGCCTAGGTTCCTCTTTTATAGAGGGAGAATGTGTCAGTTCCTCCACCTGAGAGGGTGTCTCAGTGTCCCATCTACAGGTAGGGAAAGTTCTGTTGTTCCTTGATTGAACTGAAAAGGCTGAAAAGTGTCAGGGGCACAGCAATATAGGTCCACAGCTCTCTCGTAGGGGAGGCATTGGCCACAGCTCCTCCCTCCATTGTGGAATTTGCTAAGGCCTCTCCAGTAGAGCTAGAATTAACCTGGGCCTCTTTTGAGGAAGAAGAATTGTGTGGAGAATCAGATGTCGCCATTTAGCTATCTATGTCCCATTCATTGTAAGTGTTTGTTGTTAGCGCTCCCTTAGCTTTTAAGGCAGTGCAGGGAGTTCATGGGTCATATTTTTGCAAATTTAGGGCATTGTGTTCTGATTTTGATCTACTGAGGCTTCCTTGTGCTGTGGTTTCATGTTTCCATCTGCTTCTCCTAGATGAGGAAAGCCTAGGCCCCACTTTGTAACTGGATGTATGAGTGACCTCTTCCTCTGCGTGGGGCAAATGTTTGTATGTCCAGTCTGCAGGAATGGAAAGTGTTATAGGCCCTTGAGTGAACTGCATGGAGCTGAAAGAACAATGGGTAAAGCAAAATTTATTCACAGATTTCTCTGGAGGTGAGGTATCATCCAAAACTCCTCCCTCACTTGTGGGTGGTACTAGAGACCTGCCAGTAGCCACTTGTATAGTCAGGTAGGAATGGGGATTCTCTTTATGAAATGACAAACTTTTTAATATCTTTACTGGTGTAAAATTATTGGTCAGCCGCATATTTGCAAATGGAAATTGCTTAGAAATCTTTTGTTCTAGATTTGTAGATTTTGGAAATGCTTGGTCTGTGTGAGCTTGCCTAAGTTTTCTTTCAGGACTAATGGAAAGATTTTGGTCTGCTTTACTACAGGAAAAAGAAATGAGGTCCTGTTCTGGAGAGGGGAATCTTCTGTGTTTGTCTTCCAGATATTTGGAAGGTCTCTGCCTCCCACGGGCAGAGGCCGAGGTGACCCTCATCCCTGAAACAGATTTTGAAACTGTAAATGGGGTAGCTTTCAGGGATGTTTGATTAGTTGGGGAGTTTACCAGTTCACGTTGATCAGAGGAAGATGGTCCAGTTGGTTCTGCATAAGTACCTGTTGTCTTTGCGTTTGCATCCTTTGGACCAAGTCCTGAAGACCTTGCAGCAACTCCACTACAGATCAGGCATCAGTCCACATTCTCTTCCAACAGGAGAGACATATCCAAGTGTCTTTTAACCTTCTCTGCTCTCAGCAGATGACCCCCTGAACCTGAGAGGATTTTGTAAGGCAAAAGATAGAGTTAACAAGACAAGACAGACTGCATCCTACAGAATGGGAAAAGATCTTGACCAACCCCACATGTAGCCCAGAGCTGATTTCTAAAATATACAAAGAACTGAAGAAACTAGTCTCCAAAACACCAAATAAAAAGTGGGGTACAGAACTAAATAGAGAATACACAATAGGGTTTTACTTCTTAGGGAAGAGAAAATATACTAATAAAAGACTTGGTGCAGGTCCTTCACAGACTATATTTAGTGGGATGATGTACCCTCTTGTTGTTGAACAGTTCCAGTTGTTTTGGAAATGCCCAAACCTTTTGTCATAAGCTCAGTTGTAGAATCAACTCCATTGTATGGTGACAGTAAAAGTTGTACAATGGCACATAACTTAGGATATTAAAATCCCCATGTACAAAACTCCATTTCAGGTACTCCCTGTATCTTGGGCCCATGATATGGGAAGAGAGATTTCTGTCTCAGTTGCCAGGAAACACTTATGATGTGTCTGTCACAATCTATTACATCTTCAAATTCTAAACTGACAACGCTTATCACCTCACAATATTTCCTCCTGGAGTTAGGTAGAAAGCACAGGTCTCTCTGGCTTTAAATATTTTTTCTGCTGCACAACTGTAACCGACTATTACTTCAGTCCAGTATACATGTAAGTAAATGCATCATTATACCATTCCAGCTTATTGATGACCACTTAGATATATCCCAGATGCTGAAGTTCCCAAAATGGAGACAACCTTATGTTTTATGTACTTGTTTGTGAAGTTCTTCCATGTATATCTGCACACCAGAAGAGGGCACCAGATCTCATAACGGATGGTTGTGAGCCACCATGTGGTTGCTGGGAATTGAACTCAGGACTTCTGAAAGGGCAGTCAGTGCTCTTAACCTCTGAGCCATCTCTCCATCCCATTGTTTGTGAAGTTCTAAGGTTTCCTGGTGTTTCATTCATACATTTTGCTACATTAATTGTTGTACTTTTTAACTTTTTCTTTCTCCATTTTTTATTCAATTTAGAAACAAAATTGTTTTACATGTCAATCCCAGTTTCCTCTCCATCCCCTACTCCCCTGCCTCCCCACTACTGCCCTAACTATCCCATACCATTTTTGCTCCCGAGGGAGAGTGAAGCCCTCCATGTTTGGTCTTTAGAGTCTGTCATATCCTTTGAGATACAGTCTAGACCCTCCCTGGTAGTCTAGGCTGAGGGAGTATCTCCCTATGTGGAATGGGCTCCCAAAGTCCATTCCTATTCTAGGGATAAGTACTAATCTACTACAAGAGGCCACATAGATTTCTGAGGCCTCCTCACTGACACCCACATTCATGGGGTCTGGATCGGTTCAATACTGGTTTCTGAGTGAATACTCTGGGTCCAAGAGCTCCCGCTAGTTCAGGTCAGCTGTTTCTGTGGGTTTCACCATCATGATATTCTTGACGACTTTGCTCATCACTCCTCCTCCTAAGCAACTAGATCCCTGTTCAGTTCATTGTTTAGCAGTGCGTGTCTGCTTCCACTTCCACCAGCTGCTGAGTGAAGGTTCTAGGATGGCATATACATCAGGCATCAATTTCATTATCAGGTGAGGACATTAAAGGTAGACTGTACTCTGTAGCTTAGACTGTACCTTGGTGTCATCTTTGTAGATGTACAGACATTTCCCTAGTGCCTGATTTCTCTTTAAACCTATAATGGCTCCCTGCATTATGGTATCTCTTATATTTCTCTCCTCTACTCTTCCTCCAAACCAAACTTCCTGCTGCCTCAAGTCCTCCTCACACCTCGGCTTCTACCATTCTCATTCTGATGGCTCCCTCTCCCCCCCCATACTCCCAATTTGCCCAGGAGATCTTGTCCCTTTCCCCTTCCCAGGGTACCATGTATGTCTGTCTAGGTTCCTCCTTGTTTACTAGCTTCTCTGGAAGTGTGGATTGTAGGCTGGTAATTTTTACCCTATGTCTAAAATCTACATATGAGTGTGTACATACCATATTTGTCTTTTTGTGATTGGATTACCTCCCTCAGAATGGTTTCTAATATTTCCATCCATTTTCCTGCAAATTTCAGGATTACATTGTTTTTTTTTTTCCCCACTGAGTAGTAATCCATTGTTTAAATGTACTGCATTTTCCCTATCCATTCTTGAGTTGAGGGGCATCTAGGCTGCTTCCAGTTTTTGGCTATTACAAATTGTGCTGCAATGAACATCGTTGAACAGATGTCTTTGTTGTATGAATGTGCTTCTTTTGGGTATATGCTCAATAGTGGAACTGCTGGATTTTTTGGTAGACTGATTCCCATTTTCTTATGGAGTCACCATACTGATTTAAAAAGTGGCTGCAGAAGTTGGCACTCCCTCCACCAGTGGAGGAGTGTTCCCCTTTCTCCACATCCTCTCCAGCATAAACTGTCATTGGTGATTTTGATTTTCACCATTCTGACAGGATATGCATTTCCCTGATGGCTAAGGATGTTGAACACTTTATGTGTATCTTTCAGTCATTTTAGATTCCTTTATTGAGAACTGTCTATTTAGTTCTGTACCCCACTTTTTATTTGGATGGCTTGGTGTTTTGGAGACTAGCTTCTTGAGTTCTTTCTATATTTTGGAAATCAGCCAACTGTCAGATATGGGGTTGGTGAATATCTTTTCCCAGTCTGTGAGCTGCCATTTTGTCTTGCTGACTATTTCCTTTGCCTTACAGAAGCTTCTCAGTTTCAGGAGGTCCTGAAATTAATTAATTGTTGATCTCAATGTCTGTGCTACTGGTGTAGTGTTCAGGAAGCAGTCTCCTGTACCAGTTCGTTCAAGGATATTTGCCACTTTGTCTTCTAATACGTTCAGTGTGGCTAGATTTATGTTGAGATCTTTGATCCATTTGGACTTACATTTTGTGCATGATGATAGACATGGATTCATCTGCAGTCTTCTGCATGCCAGCATCCAGTAATGCCAGAACCATTTGTTGAAGATGCTTTCTTTATTCCATCATATATATTTAGCTTATTTGAGAAAAATCAGGTGTTTGTAGGTTAATATCAGCGGTTTCAACTCGATCCCATTGGTCTACCTGTCAATTTTTGTGTGGATACCAATCTATTTACAGAACTATAGCACTGTAATAGAGTTTGACGCCAGGCATGGTGATGCCTCCAGAAGTTTCTTTATTGTACAGTGTTGTTTTCGCTATCCTGGGTCTTTTGGTTCTCCATGTAAAGTTTAGAATTGTACTGTCAAGGTCTGTGAAAAATTTTGCTGGGAATTTGATGGGGATTGCATTGAATCTGTAGATTGCTTTTGGCAAGATTGCCATTTTTACTATGTTGATCCTACCTATCAAAGAACATGGGATATCTTTCCATTTTCTGGTATCTTATTTGATTTCTTACTTTAGAGAATCAAAATTCCTACTGTACAGGACTTTCCCTTTTTTGGTTAGTGTTACTCCAAGATATTTTATGTTGTTTGTGGCAATTGTAAAGGGTGGTGTTTCTCTTATGTCTTTCTCAAGGAATGTATATCTGTATATAGTAGGGCTACAGATATTTTGAGTAAAGAAACCAAAACCACAGAGAATCACTGTCTCAAAACTTCCCACCAAAATAAGAAATCAAAAGAAAGAAACCTAACAGTGTCCTAAGGCTCCTAGCATCTCTTCTGTGAAAAGAGAGTTTTCCTGTGTTTCTGTTGAGATCACTTTTTAATGTTAAGCAGATATTTTTCTGTTTAGATTTGTTAAATCCCTATTTGTTTCTCCTACTTACTCCGTGTGTGTGTGTGTGTGTGTGTGTGTGTGTGTGTGTGTGTGTGTCTGGTGTGTATGTGTGTATTTGTTTGTCTGATGTTTATGTGTTTCTATTTCTGCAATTGTGGGCATAAGGAAAACAGCACATGTGTGGAGGTCAGAACACAACTATTTGGAGTTGCTTCTCTCATTTCACCCACATAGATACAGGGAAGACAAATGTGATCATCTTTTATTAAGTGCATGATTTTACCCTCTCAGAAATATTTACAGATTATGGCTGAGAGATTTGAAACATATCAGAGGTTTACAAATGAGCCAGATTTCCTATGTGCCCATTGTTCAACACATATTTTTCCAACACATTGAATACACAAAGTCAGGAGGATTTCTCATCTTGTGAATTTGCGGAGGGCCTCTTATTCCATCTGAAAACTGGAGTCTCACATAAAAGCACATAGAACTCAAATACAAAAAACCCACTTATGCACAATTAAATCAATAGCGATTCTGAGGTATTCTTCCCTCAGAATAAGGATTCTTTGTCTCTGAGCATGCTGGCTCAGAGGAAGGCCACATCCTTTTATGAAGGACCAGAAAGAATTTCATTTTTAAAGTTTATTTCATGTATATGCAGTTTCTGGTATTTGGATGTGTGCAGTACCAGCAGAGGCCAGAAGAGGGAATAAGTTCACTTGGAACTGAAGTTACAGGAGATGGAGAGGAACCATGCTTTCTAGTAATATAATGTCTTTCCAATATAACAATACCAGTGTTCTTAATTGTTAAGCTCACTCTCTCACCACACTTTTATTACACATTTGTTGTTTTACATTTTATTTAAATTACATTGTATACGTTTCACTCTTTTTTCCCACTTTTTCCCCCTTCTTTCTGTTAAGTATGTGTGAATTAAGTATGTACAAACATTTGAGTAAGGTCTGCTGAGTCCATTTCTGCTTGTTGTGTTATGGTTTCAGAATTGAATATGCAGTTTTGTATAGAAAACTAGTGGGATGATACCTGTCTGATACTATTTGGAACAGTGATGAAGACATAAGGTAATTAATCCATCCTTGGGTCCCAACAGATTTGGATAGGAGGCAATAGATATGCACAACTAAGTAGTATAACTAAGACATAAATTAAAGCCTGTCCCATTTCTAAAAGCCTCCCCAAAATGTCAGTTCCCATCTCTCCATCAAGATTGTTAGGCAGGTCATGGATATTGCTTCAGTATAGAGATTCTCATCTGATACTATCAGTCATTTCCCAAAATGAAATTCCCCGGAAATTTAGAATTTCATGGTGCCTATGCTTTCACTAGATGTTAGTTAAACTGGGTGATATAAATGTCACTTAGAATAAGCTTATTCATGTGAGTCAGGCAGGTACCAGGGATTGCTGAGATGGAGACTGAGGAGCTTTACAGTTCTAATGTTGCAGGGTACTGTCACTGACAACAACATGAGTTGCCAAAACTTAAAGAGTGGAAGGAGTGTAGGAGGCTGACCCAACACAGCTGAGTGGAAACAGAGTACAGTTTATGCCAACTTGTCCTCAGTTACAACTGAAGAAAGCTCTCGGACATTTGATCCTTGTGCTTTCAAACCCCAAGCTCCCTCCCTAAAATTTCTTCCAATCTCCACATCTCTTTGTAAATACCTTATGGTCTAAACCTTAGACATCAAGTGTCAGGATCTCCTCACAACTCCATGTCATCTCTAGTCACCACCATTCCGAGATCTATATCAGAGAAGGAGAATATAAGCTCATTCAAACAAGAGAGACTTCATGCCTGCAAATTCCTATTCTCTCTTCAATGAGGTATAAACTCAAGAAGGTGTATATCTAACATGTGAGCTTATGGTAACCTATTCATGCCTAGTTACCACATGGGAGACAAACTCACTCTTGTGGTTTTGGTTAGTCAACCATCTTTTTAAAGACTTTTATTGTCAGCTTCGTTCACGATAATTTATTTTGTACTTTTGCCTCAATTTGTGGAGATGTGGGCCTGGAAAATTACATAAGCACCAGGTCTCAGTTAGTTTCTGATAAAATCAATCATATATTTATTCCAAGGCATCAGGGTTGAGATAAAGATGAAGTTATATCAGCCAATCACATTTATTGCTATGAATGACATAGCACTTAGAACACTGACTGCTCATCCACAAGGACAAGTTTATATTCCCAGAAACAACATCAGATATAAGAAAATACACTTTTGAATACACACATGAGGTATTTAATGTTTCTTATATTATCTTCTATTGAGCAGTTTAACATTAACATTCCTCAAATATGTTGAGAAAACAGCACATATAGGGAGTATATAATCTACACTTGTACTTGTACTCAAGCAACAGATGAATGAGGATCATGAATTCAAATGTATCCCTCATCATTACTGACACCTGAGCCAGGCTGCTTAATAAACATGAAAATCAGAAATATATTTGTGAAAATATGGAAAACGTAACCAGGAACAACAAACCACCACCCTTTCAGACAAATAATTATTTGAAAAATATGATCTCGAACAGCTGATATTTAAAAAAAAATGTACCCCTTAGAAGATCGGGGGTGTAACATTATATACATTTCAACAGAAAAATAGCTATCACTAAGCAAAAGTACAAAATGAACAAAAGTCACACAAGGAATATAAGGACAACAAAATAAAATTCACTAAATTGACTTGCTACAGATATAGCACTCTTTGGCATGCACCTCTAATATTTCAAAATAGAACTCCCAAAGCAGTGACTTCTAATATCAGTTCTCACTCTCTGCCTCATGCTGCGTCTTAGGGATTTGAGTTTTTAGACCCCTGCTTTAGGTGCCATTCAAATTTTAATGATGCTTCTATACCTCTCTGTTAACAAGGGCCAAAATAAATTTTATAAGGTGGTGTAGATATTATAACAAAAAGAGGAGAGAAAATAATACAAATTAATAAGTTTTACATCTGAACTAGTTAATTAATGCACTTGAAGTGAAGGATAAACCTAAAAGTGATAAACTATCATTTAAAATCACAGTGCAAATGTTACAGCTATGGAGGGAAATGTACCCCTAATGTCGTAAGTCAGTCTATACCTTCATCTGAGAAGGGAAAATAGCCGGGATACCTGCAGCTTTGAATAGAATGGTATCACGAGTTTTGAGAAGGAATGGTATTACTGATTCTTTGGATACCAAGAGGTCTGAAGAAAATTCTATCCTGAGTGTCCAATGTCAGGCTACATATGCTGCTGTGAAGGGAAGGAATCTAGGAATCACACAGATGTGAGGAAAAAGTTATTCTGACTGTCAGGATGTTAGGCTCTACATGAAGTTGTGTTAAAGGGGGATGGTCTCTGTGCAGGATGTAGCACTCCATCTCATTTCTCAGAGAGAAAGAACCATTGCAACTGAGATTTGCTCCACTCTGCTAAGAGACTTTACTGCCAAACGTGTCCATTGCTTCTCTTCTCTTCTCTTCTCTTCTCTTCTCTTCTCTTCTCTTCTCTTTTCTCTTCTCTTCTCTTTTCTTCTCTTCTCTTCTCTTCTCCACTAGGGAGTTTCTATGAAATGATAAATATTTTTATTTAGCTCCAGCCCAAACTGTCACTTTTCTGCTACTCTCAACTATGGAGGAAACTGCTCCAGAAATGTAGCACTGTGCTACTTCACCAAGGACAAGTTTTTTCTCCCACTCTGCTCCCCTAAGGGAGTTTCCCAATGGAGGTGTATGTTGATTCTCTGCTTCACTACACTAGGGAATTTCACATTCACTCTGACAAAAGAAGGTCATGACTGAAAATGATGAATGAGATTCATTTGAGAGGGTGGAATTCAGGAAAGTATCTCCTACTACCATTGTGGAAAATGGTAGATTCCATCTGAAAAACCACAGAGTTTGCATATGATATTTTTCATTTCATGCTCAGTTTTCTTTGTCTTTTATTTCAGTCTCAAAGTGTGTTTCTTTCACTGGCCCTTTTTTCCATTTGGCTTATTTCAGGATGTGTTACTTTGGCTCCAGCTATAGGGCCAAAATGACTTTCTCTCATTGGGTCTGGTTTCTGGATGGGGGGGTTGTTTCCTTGCCTCGCCATTTTACAGTACAAATATGGCTTCATAAGTTCATAAACTCATTTTTCCATGAGTATGCTGCAGCAACAATATAAAAATGGACATCATAATGTTTGCACAGATTGTTGACACTGTCAAATTACTGCTACAAAAGAAATATTGTTGTGTAATTGACTTGGAGTGTGGTGGCTAAAATTCTACCAAATACGTGATAATGAGAAACCCTCACAATCTTTTTCAGGTACTCAAAAATGATTGAAACTTGGAAAGGCTTCATCAGGGTGATTGCCTACAAAGTATAATCTTGTATGAAATGCAAAATTAAACCAAACTGACTAAATTTATAGTTTCACTGATGAATGTTTTTTGAAATGATTTCAAAGACTCCTGGGTATATGGAAAACCTTTTCCACACTGATTACCTTAAAATGGTTTTTATACAGTATGTGTTATTTTATGGTTTTCAAAAAACATTGACACACAAAGGCCTTTCCACACTGAATACAATCTCAGAGTTTCTTCCTATTATGTGTCCTTTTATGTATCTGAAGATAAATTTGCCAAGCAAAGACTTTATGGAATTGATAAGGTTCATATGGTTTCTCTCAATTATGTGCTCTTTTATGCACTTTAAAAACAATTTGAAATGCGAAGATTTTACCACATTGATTTCCTTCATAAGTCTTTTGTCCTTGATGTGTTCCTTCAAGCATTTGAAGTGAAATATGCTGAGCAAAGGCTTTACCACATTAAATACATTCATAGGGTTTCTCTCCAGTATGTCTCCTTTTATGCATTTGAAGATTACCATGGTGTGAAAAAGCCTTACCACACTGATTACATTCATAAGGTTTCTCTCCAGTATGTCTCCTTTTATGTATTTGAAGACTACCATTCTGTGAAAAAGCTTTACCACACTGATTACATTCATAAGGTTTCTCTCCAGTATGTGTCCTTTTATGAATTTGAAGTTGACTGCAACGGGCAAAGGCTTTACCACACTGATTACATTCATATGGTTTCTCTCCAGTATGTGTCCTTTTATGCACATGAAGTGAACTCAGATGAGAAAAGGCTTTACCACACTGATAACATTCATAGGGTTTCTCTCCAGTATGTCTTCTTTTATGCGATTGAAGATGACTGTGCCGAGAAAAGGCTTGACCACACTGATTACATTCATTGGGTTTCTCTCCAGTGTGTGTCCTTTTATGCATTTGAAGAGTACTTTGCTGAGCAAAGGCTTTACCACACTGATTACATTCATAAGGTTTCTCTCCAGTATGTCTCCTTTCATGCGTTTGAAGATGACTGTGCTGAGAAAAGGCTTGACCACAATGATTACACTCATAGGGTTTCTCTCCAGTGTGTGTCCTTTTATGCGTTTTAAGATAACTATAATGAGCAAAATCTTTTCCACATAGATTACATTCATAGGGTTTCTCTCCACTATGTGTTCTTTTATGCATTTGAAGATGACTGTAACACGCAAAGGCTTTAAGACATTGTGTATATACATAAGGCTTCTCCCCAGTTTGTCTTCCTTCATGCCTGCAAGGAAAATGGGCTTGTAAATGTTTTACCACATTCAATACAATGTTGAATCTTGATATCTGTGTAAATCGTTATAATTTGTTGCAATTGTGCAGAAGAATCAAATCTTACAGGCTTATCACTGGTTTACACTCATGTTTTCCCCTACATTAAGTGTTGTTTTTCATCTTTGAAGAGGTCGTTTTTCATCTTTGAAGATACCAATGTAGGTATAATCCTCTATTATATGTTTCTAATATTTAGAACCCTTTTTTACAGTTGATTTTTTACCTATTGAAGAGAACTGGAAAGATTCAGATCTTTATCACCATTATTGAATTTTGAAGTTTTCCTACATGTTGAATCATATTACATTTGCTAATGACCTAGAACAAACAAAAGTATGTCCACAGTTCTAGACTCATTGGACTTTTCTGCAGCATGAACTTGTTGGTGTATTAGCAATGAAGCAGGAAAATAAAATACTTGTACACATGAATCAAATTCAACAAGTATGCTTAAATTGGGACTAGTACATGTCTTTTAAATATTCTGTGAGGGTGGAATATTATATCCTCCTTATTCCTTTGGTCATGTGGCTTGTATCCTAACTAATACATGATATACTTAGTAAAGGAAGTTTATAATGAAGAGGCTTCCACATTTACTTCAGTTTCATTTTCTGTTCCTTGTAGACATGTGCTAGAGAGATTAAGGTTATTCTGCAATAACTGCCCCTTGGCTTTTGACAGTAAGGGCCCTGTCACTAAATTTACAAAAGTAACAGCAAGTTCATGAGTAAAACTAAATTTTCTATGAAGTGTTTTCTCAGTTGAAGGTGTGGAGATGTGCTTATCACATCAACCATGACTTAAGTGATATGCATAGTAAGAAATATGTGGGATTATATTTCTACAGTATAGCTCTCATGGTATGATTATTCAAGTGGTAATTTCTCTTAAGGTATTTTTTGTTGTATTCTTTCTTTAAATATTATTTTGCAAATACAGTTCATCTACCTGAAATTGAATTATATGGTTTATTGAGAATTTAATAACCATCAATGCAATTTAAGCTGTGATCAATTACACTGTTGTTTCTGTTTCAAAATTCAGGACACATCCCAATTTCTTCAGAGACACATTTCTGTGAGCTCATAAATGAAAATTACCTTTCATGTGTTTTACAACTTGCACAATGTTCTTCAATGCTATTGTCTTCCCAATTGTATCCTAAAATATAGTAGCAGAAAATGTATATTTATTGTTGAAACATGTGCAAAATTTAAGTTACTGTCTTCATTGAACTTTAGAACTTTGGCTTATATATTTACCACATTATTTTTTCTCTCTAAATAAAGTTAAAGAAGAACACCAATAACCAATTGATGTTGTCCTATTATTTCAAAATATGAAATAAAATACAGTCTTACCTAGATCATTGAGGTTCCTGTAGGTCTCCACCATCACATCTTTGTAGAGATTCTTCTGAGAAGTGTCCAGCAAAGTCCACTCTTTCCATGTGAAGTCGATATGCACATCATCATAGGTGATGGCATTCTAAAATATCACATACATGTGTGCAACCAAAAACATGGTAGCAACTGTATACTAAATGTATATTTCTGTAGAACCTTATTTTAAGATATGTTACTTTTATTCAGGATACAGAGAAAAGCAACTGATTAAATTTGCCAATATAAGGCAGACCAGTATTTCAAATTCCCTGCTTCACTGAAATATCTGAGAAATACACTAGTGGTGTAGACTGAAGATGGATGCTCAGTGTTGCAGAAAAGGTTTGTGTGTCTGTCAGGAACTCAGGTGTCTCTGTCGTTTGTAAAGTCTAGGAAGTTGCCTGCAATGCACTGCCTGTTTACTTAGGTTGTAATAATTCCTTCTTTGGTCATTGATGGAATTGAAGACTAGACAGTTATAGTTCCAGATTTTCTTTACTTTTTAAAATATGTATTAACAGAATTTAAGTAAAATACAATCCCAGTGATCACAGTTAATCACAGCACAATCCTTAGAACCAGAGAGGCTAAGTTACTAGAACAGCTCTAGGGAAGTGTGTTGATAACTTCCTTGTACAAATTCAGCTTGTCTGAAGAAAAAAGATGGAGCTTGCCCCTAGCAAGTGAAGGGGTCTAGAGGTCTGTACAGAAGGCTGGCTGAAAGAGGAAGTGAAATGGGTGCAATGAGATAGAAGTATGATGGCTAAGGAGAGAGGGGATATAAGCAAAAAGAAACAGAAACTCGCACTTTTCCAGTTGGAAACTAGTGAGATAAAGGTGGCTTTGGCTTAAACTTTCTCTATGATTTCTCAGCATTTTCCTCTATATCTTACTCCAAGTTTTCATTATTTTAGAGCAAATAAGAACTCCATTTACAGGGGAGATACATGGATCTCTCTGTGTATAAAATTGAGATTTTCTGGATGCAATGATGGCAGGTAGCGATGTAACTACAAAAGATCAGGTGAGTAAGGATGGGGCAGAGGGGAAGAAGATGGGAGAGATGTCTGCAATGGGGGAACTTTTAACAGGCTTTGTGGAAACAGTGCAATGAGAATTTCCCAGAACCTGTAGGGGTGAGTACTTAGTGAGGACTCCTAGTAAACAACAATAATGAAGCTGAACCAGCCATCTTCTATAACCACATAAAGCGCCCAATATTGGATTGGGACACCAAGGAAGCCACAAAATTTTACAATCACACTTGTCCTGCCTGGAAAACATTCTGGTGCAATGGTGGATCAGAGCTTCTGCAGTGTTCAACAAATGACTGCTTACAGTTGAAGCTCTAGCTCTGAGAGGAAAACCATGCCTGATAGTACCTGAACAGCCAAGGAATAAGAACTTGAATGGCTTAGAAAACTATGGTAGAACAAAATAAAATTGACCAAGAAATAAGTCAATGAAAGGATTCATATGTATATTCTGCTATAATCACAAATTGGTGCTTAGCCCAATTGTCATCAGAGATGCTTCTCCTAGCAGCTGATAGGAGCAAAAATATTTGCTTCAGGTCTATGAATCCTGTGGAAGGAGGGGGTGAACACTGCGGGTTTGCAGAAAACAGGAGAACTTTGCCAACAGAATGAACTAAGCAAGGCTCATAGGGGTTTGCCTATGGGATTCCAGAAGGTCTTGTGGTGATTCTTTTGACTGCTCTTGAGACACTTTTCCTTCTACTGAGTTACGTTGGTCAGGCTTGTATGAGGGTTTGTGTCTTGATTTACTTTACTTTGTCATGATGTTAGGTTGATATCCCTGGGAAGCCTTCTCTTTTCTGAAGGGAAACAGAGTAGCAGTGGATTTTGGGGAATGGAGACTGGAGACAGTGCTGGAATGAGTGGAGATTGGGGAAGCTGGGTCTTTGCTCCAAGTGCATTTATCCTCATGAACTGCAATTTCTCAAAAAGCTGAAATTTCCAAATTATCTTCTGATACTCAAAACAATCTCATGACTGCATTATTTTGTAAAATCCAGAAACTAAGGATTTCCAACATACATGGATGGGCACAGAGTATATTCCCATTCAAAGTAAAAGGAATATGTCTGTATTTCCAAATCTCAGGAAAGCATCCGTTACTCATGTACATGTCACACCAGCAACACCAACAGGTAAGGTGGGTCAGCAGCCCATGAAACTTCCACAGTACCTACATTCCCAGAGAGAGTACCCAACAACATTAGCTGCCACCCTCAAATTCATAACCCCATGAACAAATTGGATTAATATTCTCTGCTCAAGTGTAGGTCATGCAAATCAGAACAAGTAGGCAAACTGAGGCAAAGTCGCCCTTCTGGACCAGAATTCATGCCTGCTATATGAAATACACATTGCTTCCTCTCCAGTGGATATTCTTCATTCTTTAAATAACCCCCAACATTATTTGGAATCCAAATCCCTCTTCATCTCTATGTTGTAGTCTCCAACTTTAGATGAATCCCTGTGCTCAAAGGATACATCAGCTGCCAGAATTCCATGTGTGCCAAGTGACCACAGAACTTTCACAGTCTCTCCATGACCCCTCAACACTATCACCAGTTTCTGTAGGTGTCACCATAGCCATGCCTCCTGTGGCTGGCTACAGGTATACCTGGCTGTTGGGGGAAGTATTTCTGTGTATGTTTACCTTATTGACTCTTAAATGAAGTTCTGTTTGGCCAATGAAATAGCAAGTTAGACAGGACTAGGAGTCAAAGAGGATTCTAGGAAACGGAACAGAGAAGTGGTGATCCAGGCCGGAAGTGACATAGAAGCAGACTCATATTTAACAAGGAGAAAAAGGAAGTGGCCCCTTTTCCCCTTCACATCCTCCAGTGGCAGGATGTGAGCCAGTGGCAAGAAAGGGCAATAGTGAAAGGCATCCTCTATAAGTCATAAAATATATATATATATATATAGATTTATGATAAGACTGAGCTAACAGATAAGGATCCTAGTCATTAGCCAAGCAGCATTTGAACCTGATACAAGTCTCTCTGTGTATTAATTTGGGCCCTAACTCAGGTGGGCAGCTGGCGTAAAGCACACACGTGGTGGTGGGGCTCTGTAGCCTTTGGTGGAAAGATTTATCATGACAGAATGGTGTCTTTGAGAGGGATGACCCCATGCCCCAAGGTACACAAAGAAAGAGGGAAACCTGCTGGCACAGCCTGCCCTATCGGCCACTGAGAGATAATGGAGTAACTTCCATATGCTCGCACTGTCCTGGCGCTTCTGGAGTTTAGACATGGCACTCCTAAGATGATAAAGACAGATCCAGATAA
>NW_023276988.1:0-46268 GCF_003668045.3 Cricetulus griseus | reverse complement strand
TTGACTAAATCCCACACCTTTTCATGATAAATGTCTTAGAGAGATCCAGGATACAAGAACTACTCAATATAATAAAAGGATATACTGCAAGTCCAACACCAAGATCAAATGCAATGGAGAAAACCAAAATCAATTCCATTAAATCAGGAACAAGACAGGTCTGTCCATTCTGTCCATATCTATTCTCTCTCTCTCTCTCTCTCTCTCTCTCTCTCTCTATATATATATATATATATATATATATATATATATAGTACTTGAATTGTAGCAAGAGCAAAAGGACAACAAGGAGATTCAAGGACATTACAAATTGGAAAGGAAGATGCGTAAGTGTTTTTGATATTGGTCCGGAATGATATGATGATGGTATATATAAGTGACCCCAAAACATTCTGACAAGGATTCCTAGAGCTGAAACACACCTTCAGTAATGTGGTGGGATAGCATATTAACTAAAAATTCAATTGTCTTCTCACCCAAGCTCATGGATGTGGAAGGTTAACATAGTGAAAATGGCAACCTTACAAAAGGCAATCTACAACTTCAATGCAATCCCCATAAGTCTCGATGCAAATCCTCACATATCTGAAAAGAAAATAGTCAACTTTATATGGAAAACCAAAAATTCCAGGATATCAAAACGATCCTGTACAATAAAGGAACTTCCAAAGACATGGGAAAAACTTGACTTCAAGATCTGCTATATAGATATAGTAATAAAAACATCATGGTATTGATATAAAAAACAGATACATAGATCAATGGAATTGAATTGAAGACCTTGGCATAAACCCACATAACTATGAACATCTGATTTGAATACTAGAAAAAAGGAAGCATCTTCTGCAAACGGTGCTGGCCTAACTGGATGTCAGCGTGTAGGAGAATGCAAAAAGATCCATATTTATTGTTGTGCACAAAACTCAAGTCCAAATGGATCAAAGACCTCAACACAAATCCAGTTACACTGAACCTGGTAGAAAAGAAAGAGGTAATGTGCCTTGAAGACATTTGCACAGGAGGTAACTTCCTGAATAGATCACCCATACACAGACACTGAGATAGACCTCTGCAAGTGAGAGGACACTGTCAATTAGACAAAATGGCAGCCTTCAGAATGGGAAAAGATCTTCACCAACCCCACATCTGACAGAGGGATAATCACCAATATAACTAAAGAACTCAATAAACATTAAACTACCAAATAATACAATGAAAACTGAATTGCAGACCTACAAAGAATTCTCAAGAGAAGAATCTCAAATGGCTGAAATACACTGAAAGAATTTTTCAACATCCATAGTCATCAAGGAAATGCAAATGAAAAAAACTAAAGATACCTTCTTACACCTGCCAGAATAGCTAAGAATAAAAATGCCAATGAGAGTTTAAGTTGGAGAGGATGTGGAGAAAGGGAACACTCAACCACTTTTTGTGGAAGTGCAAACATGTGCAGCCACTTGAGAAATCAATATGGCAGTTTCTCAAAAACTCTGAATCAATTTACCTCACAACTGGAGAAAGGGAACACTCAACCACTTTTTGTGGAAGTGCAAACATGTGCAGCCACTTGAGAAATCAATATGGCAGTTTCTCAAAAACTCTGAATCAATTTACCTCACAACTGAGGTATATCAGTTTTGGGCATATACCATAGGATGCAACTCTTACCACAAGGACAGTTGCTCATCTATCTTCAAAGCAACATTTTTTGTCACACACACACACACACACACACACACACACACACACACACACACACTCACACTCACACACACGCACATGCCTGCACGCACCACAAACAAGCAAACACATACACAGACATATATAGTAGTTAACTTACTATCCTTATGGAAAGACCCTACAAGTTTTTAATTCCAATGTTCTGGCAAAATGCAATTATATTTGCCACACCCATTTCTGTATGCTATTTCTTCTAAAATATAGGAAAAGGTAGATGGAGATCTTCTGAATCTTGTACGTGCTCACAACTCCGGTAGGAGGTTCTGTCCTTACTTGGCCAAGACTAGGAGTAAGTTAGAAAATAATGGTCGTACTGTTTATACTCAGGGTATTTCTGGATCAGTCTACATAAGGAAATTTATAACACCACAGACTCGGTATGAAAATTTGGTGTGATAGGCAGACATAAACATAGAGTGGTATGATGCTGCAACAATCGTTACTTCATCACCGTAACTTATACAAGCAACCCGGGAACTCCATTTTTGGCTTGAGTGCAAAAAGTGTGTATCATAGACATTACTAGCTCTAAGCAAATGTTACAACGAAAGTACATGACAGGAAGCAGTCTTAGTCAAAATTATTTTGTCCCCTGACAGTGGTTAAGTGGCTGAGCACGCTGTGATTCTGAGAATTTGATCTTGCTGAACTTTAATATTTTTAGGCCAATTTCCAAATTTTATAAAGCAGAAATAAAATCCTTTTTATCCTCTGAATGGCTCCATACAAAGTCTTCTGATCGATAATGTAAATATCTATACATTTGCCATTAAATATCTCTTTTAGCAGCAAAAGACATAATATACAAAGTTGGTTTTGCTCTTTTTAGTGTCTCCCACGAGGTTAATGATACATACAATATCTTTTTTCAACCCCAATGAAATTTCAACTAGTAAAGTCCTTATCATAAGCTCCTATGTAGGGCAAAATGGCAACTGTTTTCTTCTAAAAATACCGACCTTTGTACCTTAGGTGCTGCCACCACTTCCTATCAATCATGTAATAAGTTCTGCCTAATTCAACCTTTAAGTAATTCCAAGCTCCCACAATTTTTTTTTGTTGTTGTTGTTGTTTTGAGGCAGGTTTTCTCTGTTGCTTTGGAGGCTGTCCTGGAACTAGTTCTTGCAGACCAGGCTGGTCTCGAACTCACAGAGATCCACCTGCATCTGTTTCCGGAGTGCTGGTTTAAAGGCATGTGGCATCAATGCCCGGCTTTCCCCTAAGTTTTCTGAATCATCTACTTCTTGAGCTTCTCTTTTCCTTTTCCTATTCTTATAGTAAGACAACTCTGCTTGATGAAATTTATTCATAATTAATCTGATGGTTTTATTTTCTGTTTTAAACATCTCAAATAGAGTTCTAAGTCATGGGGGGGTCTCTAGTAGAAATGTTCATATCCTGAGCAACCTTAGCAAGGAACTGCTCTGCTCTGACCACAGGCAGAAACAAAACTTCAGTGATAGCATTTTGTACAGATATTGCTGGTGAGGTGCTTTTAGTTCCTGGAACTAAAATATCTAGAGGTACTCAATCATTCAAAGTAACCAACATCTGATCGTTTGCTGATGCTGAGAAAGTCAGACTAGTCATATGATAAAAGAAAAATCAGAAAACAACCCACCACAGACAGCGAGACACAGTGACCATCTTGTCTTTTTGGGATCCTGCCAGTGACCTCCAGGAAACTTAGCTACGACAAGCAGATGTCTCAGAACTGGACATTTCTTTAGCTATATTTGCTTCATGTCACACAGAATCCACTGGAGTGGGTGAGTCAGAGAACATTCAACCTGACTAACCCAGCAACTACCCAGACAGAGAATAGGAGTTAGGAGTTGGCACATCCCATCCTAGACCCCATCTGTTACCTGTTGAAGCTTGTGAATGGGCTGGTCCTGCAGACATAAACTCATAGGATCTTCATGACTCAGGACATAAACAGGGTATCTGACAAGAACCACAGTGAGGGCCTAGTATTTATGATACAGCAAAACCCAGAAAACCAAAACCAACACAATGACACCCTGTAATGAACTCTAGCATGTAACATATTATGAACTATAGGAATGTGTGACACACTGTGTCCCTAAGCTTCCACAATGAGACTTTTCTTTATTTTCCCATTTTACTCTTTTCTAAATTTTATCTTGTATTATCCTGGTGGGGGCATCATTGCAAGTGTGTAGGGCAGTTCGAAAGGGACAGGTTGATGAGTCGAATCAAAATGCATGATGGATAATCTAACAAAAATCAACAAAAAGTTTAATTTGATAAGCATGTACCTATATTAAGGTTTCTATTCTGTGATAACACACTATGACCAAAATCACCTTGGGGAGGAAAGGGTGTAATTCATCTTGCATGTTGTGATCCATCATCTGGAGATCACATGAACTGAAGGCAGGAACACAGAGGCAGTAACTGATTCAGAAGCTGTGTAGTAGGGCCGCTTAATGGCTTGTTCCCATGGCTGGCTCATTCTGCCTCAAGTACCATGCATGACCACCTGCCCAGGTGTGGCAATGCTCATCGTCAGCTCATCCCTCTGATATCCATCATCAATAAAAAAAAAAATGTACCACAGGCTTGCACAAAGCAAATGCGATGGACGTATTTTCTCAATTGAGGTTCGCTCTTCACAAACAACTCTATCTGATATCATGTTAACTAAATAAATCAACACAATGCTCAAGTGGGTGGTTGTATGCATGTTAATGTGTTTTAGGAGTTGTGAAAATTTTGAGTGTCTAAATATGTACAAGAACCCTCATTAAACCCCCTCTCCCCATACATCCAGCCCTCTGGCTTTCCCTGGAGTCCAGGTCATGTGTGCTTGGGGCAGAAGTGTATGCAAATAGCCAGCTGGAGTGACTCAAGGCAGGGAGTAATGACTTTACCTTGACCTACTTTCCATGAAGGAATAGCAACCACCTTGGTCCTGATGTGGTGCACTCTTAAGAACAGGCGCAGCTGATTCCATAAAGATGACAGCTGTTTTGCTAAGATAGTGCTATAAAAACACTTTCATTTGCCTCTTGTATGTACTCTTGCAGGTTTTGAGCAGAAGTAGCTGGATCCTGGAATCACCAAATTGCACCATCAAGCCATCCCCCTGATGAAAACCTAAATTTCAGGGCCTACATGGAAATCATGTCTACAGCATGGAAGGTCTTGGATTAGTTGTGAGGTCTGGAACCTGGTGATGGCTAAATTTCCAGAAAGTATAGGTGATGAAAAGCAAAGAGGACCAGCAGATCCAGGGAAGCTGTGTCCAGTACAAGGAAGAACGGAGAAAGTTTGAGTACTGAAAAAGGTAGATGCTCTAAGCTCTCCCCATCCCAGTAATGGGCAATGTTTTGTAAGAACAGAGACTATACATTTAATTTACCACTTTTTTATTGAAAGTATTTTTTATCCCCTGAAATCTGATGCAGGATTCCCATCCTCTGAATCCTCCCTGATCCTTTCCACTTCCCCATCTATTCATCCCAACACCTTCTTTCTCTCTCTCACTCTCTTGCAAACAGAAACAAACAAATACAAAAACACAAAAAATTCATGTCAGAATGAAAAAAAAAAACAAAAAGGAAAAAACCCAAAGGAAAATATCAGGAGAAACACAAATGCAGACACATAACCAAGGAAAACACATAATATGAAAACATAATATACAAAACCCTTTTGGCTAAAAACAATTCACAAACAAAGCCTTATGAGACAAAACATCTTCCAGAATACCACTATCTGGTCCCCATTTCCCTCTGCATGGGCACTCCTGGACTCAGGCTTGATTTGCACAAATGACAGTGACACCAGTCTCAAGATGAAGAGTCAAACATTTCCCTTGGTCATCACTCAGGCCAAGCTCACTTGCACAGTTAATCCCAGGTCATGGTGTTGGTCCACCTATCTTCAGAAATAGATGGCATTTTCCAGCCAAACTACCAAGTAATATCATCATCAAACTGCCATTCATCAAGCCATGACCACACCCTATTAACTGAATAAGCAGCCTATGAGACATTGGAAATGCAGTTGCTCAATATGTACACCCACCAGCAAAAGGGCAGGAGCAGTTGGCCACAGGGCACATGAGCAGTGCTGGGTCAGTGCTCATTTTTGATCTAAATTTATGTGATGGTGGGGAAGGGGTGTTCATGTGCATAAAAGCAAAAGCTGTTTAGGGATCCTTGGCAGAAGAGACAGTTCCATGTAATCATGAATACCCTTCATCCAAGTGGTTTTTAACATTTACCCAGTATATGCCAAGCAGAATTTTGGGTGTTGTTACCTAAGCCAGGGATCTACCTGGGATCTCATCTCATTCAGCTCCATTACATTATATCCCTGCCTAAAACACTGTCCAGTGCACTCCAGGCCATGAGTACAAGCATAAATAACTATATAAACTCCATCTGGACAGTGCCACCACCACCTACCATGCTGGAGCTGTTCAGCTAAGATGGGATCCTGCATGGAAACAAGTAGCCAGTAGCAGGCACTCTGGAATATCCTGCTGGCCAGGACCCAATATACACCTTTTTTAGGCTGCTGGAAGAGGCTAAAAAGTAGTGGTGTTGGACAGGGACATCCACAAGGATGGAGGCTACAACAGTGCAGAAGCTAGCGCTTGGGCAGAAGGAAGTGCTGGAAACCGAGGAGATGAAGCTATGCTAAGCTGAACAGGCTGAACATGCTGCCATCCACCCTAATATGTCCAAGTGAAAAGGCAATGTGTGGGGAGTCCATAGCATTCTCTCTGCAGGTAAGCCTGCTTCAGGCCTCCTCTGTCCCCCCATTGGCTACTCCTAAAACTCCTGTATCTCTTGTCTGGTCTTCAGGTTCCTGGCTCAGCTGGCCAGGCTCATGTGACAGCGCTACCACGAGTCTTCAAGTTTTCACTGAGCACCATATGTTGTTCCAAGGATCATGGCAGATATTCTGCTCTGATGTGGCTCACTTCCATATCTTCCAGATGGTGAAGTGCCTGTGTGCTGAGCAGGAACTGCAGAACGATCCTCAGAACTTTGTGTCCATATTCCTGTCTAAATCAGGGATTGGAATTTAGAGGTGGGCCTATTACTTCCAGTGAAGGGAGGCAGGGATGTCAGGAGAGGAGGAGAACCGCAGGCTGGCTTGTCTCAGCATGGCTCAGCCTGACTGGGAGTCTCCTCCCAGTTTGGCAGAACAAGCTGCCTTCCAAGGGAGCTTAGATGACTCCACCTTTGGCATCTTACTGCTGGACCAAGAAGACTGAAAGAGATGAAAATGTGGTTAAAGTGCCACATGGCCCAGCAAATGGGCTCTCTCAGGACTGGGTGCACAAATAATCTCATGACCCATTCTCAGTCTGTGTGACATTGGCGGCACTGGCCCACCCCCTTTCTGCTCATCTTGTGGCTCTCTGGCCTCTGTGGCCAACTCTGTCAGCTAGGATCAGAAACAAGGCATCACTTTCCCCAGCCATACAGCCACTCCATTTCTCAGACCTTCAGCCTCTGCAGTCCCAAGTGCATGTGTCACTGACCTGAAAATGCTCCTAAGCTTCTGATCCTCAAATCATTGGTTAATGGCTTTTATAAACAAACCAGCTGCTGGGATAGACACAGATGATGTAAAATGACATGGGAACCTGGATTTGGATTTTTGACCCAGCAAATATGGGTAATTCATGAAGGATGCAAGGAAAAGGCATTTTCTCCCATGCCAAGAGGAGAGTCTCATTTCTCCTGTTGACACTACCAGCATCCCATGTTAGCTACACCGGTGCATAAAGCTAACATAGTGAGGAGAACAGGAGCCCATGTCACCATGGAGTCACCTAAAAGTTCTCCTGGAGACACAACATGTAGAGACTCACTTCTCTGTCTCTGTCCTCAGAGAAGATCATTGCTATGCAAATATCTACTGTCTGGGAGTTTGCAAGACTGCTTCCAACATTATCCTAGGCTGAATCTTGGAAAATAAACAGCTAGAGATAACATGCCTTTTCATGCAGAGGAAATGCTGCTGGGCAAGGAGAAATCAGCTGAGAGCCTGGTAACACTAAGCAGGTTTATAGCTGGCACTGCCCTCTGGTGGCCAGTAGTGGAGATATGGCTCCTGAGCAGGTCCGACAATCTGGAGCTCTAGGGCTCTGTACAAAAACCAGTGCTTTCTGTACAAATAGACCTTCATATCTATCCAGATGCACAGAGTTACTACTCTTTCTGATATTCTGGTTCCTTTTTGTTAAAATGGATGGCAAATATCACGAAGATCATGAACTGCATTCAATGGGTAGCAGTGGAAAATAGTATCTTTGAAGATGGTGAAATTGAAGGAGTCTATTTCCTCCAATAGATGCACCACAAAAGCTGCTATATGTGAAGCAATTACCTCCAAGACAAAGCCAGAATATAGATTATAGTCTAGCACACACTGTATTTAACTCTTTAGTTAATCTGGGTCATGTTCAAGCAAGAACACCACTATGCCTTATATTTAGAAAGGAATCCTCAAGTCCTTATCCCTGATGAGCGATTTGCACCACATGTTTAATACCCTAAATGGAAGATTCCCCAAGAGTGTTTTGCTTTTCATTTACATTCATCGGGAATTCAAAGTGTCTGGACATCCCAAGGTTCCTACATCACAAACTAACATAATTTTAAGCAGCTACCTCACCACTGCAAGCGTCTACATCCATGATTGCGAAGATATGGGCTAACATGACTGGTTAAGAATGTCTCCTACAGTCAACATGAGAGTTTTCAAGTTATTGAGGGAGGGCCAAGACTCCAAATGCAACGAAGATGGCAGTCTGTGGGCTTAAGTGCATCTTTACATCTAGGCATCAAAAAGTCTAGGAGAACACCTCCTGTCTCATCCTCTGGCTGCTTCACTGGTGGAGATGCTTCCCCAAATTAACTGTGTAAGGGAAATATACACATATCAAAACTCTCAGAATTTACAGATTTGATCTGAAGGACTTCATCATAAATCTCCCAGAAAGAAAAGTTGAAGGCAGTTTTCACCACAATTTCACCCAGACCAAAGGATGAAAGGGTCCTATGACAGTGTGCTAAGACACATTCCAGACTTATATTCCCCAAGCCATTGCAGAGATGAGGTTAAATTTTACAGTTACTGGCCTCCTTACAGACAAATTTTGCTAGCACAATCCTAGCTGGGAATCTGGATGTTCCAGCTTGAGAATTAGGATTCTAAGAAGCCAACCTAGAGGAGTGAACAACACTAAAATATAAGAGAACTGGAGGACATTGAGAGGAGTGAGCCCACATTCTCCATTATCTCCTATAGAGGAAAACACCCCAGTCTGCAGGTTTTCCATGTATAATATTAGGGAAGACATGAAGCGCTAGAAATTGTCTATTTCCCATTTCATTCCTTACTTACTTGTCTCTGGTTGTTTGGAGGGCTGTGACAACAGTCATTTCAAATGATGTTCCCACATCCAGATAGCTACATGTTGCATGTTTCTCTCATGTGTGAATGTTAGCTTTGAATCTTCTGATGTATAAAGTTCACTAGGAAAATGCATAGAATTCAGGAAATTAGTGAAGGGTTGTGTGTGTAACTTCAAGGGAAGGGAGAAGGAACTCAGTAGTAAAGAGGGCTAAGGGGGAGTAAGAGAACAGGCATGGCTAAATAGCACTGGGTATAGAAAGGCAGTATAGATGAGGGAATACAGAGGTATATATAACAATAAAAGCATTTTGGAAAAGGTTATGAAAACCTACTAATGTTGACGCTCCTAAAATGTTTACATATGCATGTTTTAATTATTTAATTTTTAATTACCTTACCTTAAATTAAAAGTTAATTCTATAATCAAATCACAGTTCCCTCTCCCTCTAATCCTCCAGCTTCCCCAACCAAGTCTCTATCACAGGCTCCATCTGCTCCTCAGGGAAACTGAGGCCTCCATAGGGGATCATCAAAGTGTGTCACATCATTAGGTGCAAGATGGAGGGACTCTACTTTTCATCTAGGCTGAGAAAGTATCCCTCCATTCCGAATGAGCTCCAAAATGCACTACACAAATACAGGTTCCACTGCTTAAGGCAAGATAGATTGCCCAATCTCACCAGCTGACACTCATATTCAGAGGTCCTGGTTCAGTCTTATACAGGTACCTCAATTGTAAGTCCAGAGTTCATGAATCCCACTTATTCAGGTCAGACGTTTCTGTGGATTTCCCCAACATGATCTTGACCCCTTTGCTCATCACTCCTCCCTATCCACAACTGGATTCCAGGAGTCTGTCTCAGTGCTTAGCCTGAATCTCTGCTTCAGTTAATGCGTGAAGGCTTTGTGATGGCATTTAATGTAGTCATAAATCTCAGTATATAGGTAGGGCATTTATGGTAGCCTCTCCACTATTGATTAATTTCTTAGTTGGGGTCATCCTTGTGGATTTCTGGGGATTTCCCTAGTTGCAGGTTTCTCATTAAGCCAATGAATGCAATATTTATCAACGTATATATTTCCTTGCTCTCCTCTATTCCTTCCAAAACTCCACCTTCCTGATCCCTAATTTTCTCCGCTCCACTCAGTTTTTCTTCTCCTATCTCACTCCCCCTATCCCATACTCCAAATTTACTCAAGAGAACCTGTCCCTTTCTCCTTCTTGGGCGTCCATATATTTCTGTCTTAGGGTTCTCCTTGTTTCCTATCTTCCCTGGGGTTGTGGATTTTAGTCTTTCTATCCTTTGCTCTATGTCTAATATCCACTTAATATGCACTTGGGTGCATAATATGTTTGTCTTTCTGTGTCTGGATTACCTCACTCAGGATAGTTTTTTTCTAGTTCCATCCATTTGCCTGCAAATTTCAAGAGATCTTGTGTTTTTATTTTTTCTGTTGAGTAGTACTCCATTGCATACATGTACCACATTTTCTTTATCCATTCTTTGGTTGAAGGGCATCTAGGTTGCTTCCAGGTTCTGGCACTTAAAAATGATGCTTCTATAGATATATTTGAACAGATATGCCAGTGGTATGAATTGCATTATTTGGATACATGCTAAGAATGTAATTACTGACTCTTTAGTGAGATCAATTTCTCTATTACTTTGTCAATGCCATAGTGTTTTCTAAAGTGACTATATGAGTCTTCATTCCTACCAGCAATAGATGAGTGCCCCGCTTTGTCTACATCCTCCGCAGCACATGCTGTCATTGGTGGTTTTGATTTTAGCTTAGCCATTCTAAAAGTTATAAGATGGTAACTCAGAGTCATTTTCAGATGAATTTCCCTGATGGCTAAGTGTGTTGATCAATTCCTTAAGTGTGTTTTAGCCATTGGAGATTCCTCTGTTGAGATTTCTCTACTTAGATTAATATCCCATTTTGTATTTGGATTAACTGGTTTATGGGTGATTAGAATTTTGGATTATATGTGTATTTTGTAGGACAGCCCTGTGTGAGATGTGGGTTTGGTGAAGATCCTTTCCCATTCTGCAAGCTGCATTTTTGTCCTGTTGACAGATTCCTTTGCTTATAGAAGCTTCCAAATGGAGTTATCTTATACCATGGTGACAATGCTTCCACTACACACCACAGACTAACAAATAAGCATCCACATTCTAAGAATGGGTTACCTCCTTGGACTCTCAGAATTCTTTTACTATTTACTTATTCTCTGATCATCTTGCCCGCTTATAAATTACAGTGTTTGCGGATGTGTTACTGTTCCTCTCTTCTACATAGAAAAAAGTATACAGCTTCTAAGGGACAATGAAATAATCAATATAAAATGAGATGAAACTATGTAACAAGATAAAACAAAAGCTAATATAATGGAATATGACAAAACACACAAACAGAAGAGTAAGTTCCCAAGAGAAGGCACATGAATCAGGTATAGATGAAAAGCCACACTCATATAAACATTAAACTGGAAGCCAAAATTTGAAAACAAAATACCTGTATGTTAAAAACAAAAAGAGAATATGTGTGTTGTCATCCAATAAAAATAAAAGTGAAAAGACATTTTAATAGATATAACTAATATAAATAAAAACCATGACATAACCTTTTGAATAAAGGAACCTGAAATGATGCCATTAACTTTGTTTTCCTTTAGTGCTTAACAAGCAGCCTACCATTAAGAGTAGTTTGTTTCCTCAGTGATATTGTCTAGGAGAAAACTGAACATTTTTTGAAGTGGTTATCAATTGGAGATTGCTTCTGTCCCTTCTGCTTCCACCTCTAGGACCCCGTCCGTTGCAGACCCATCCAGGACCTGTGCATTCTGCCTCAGCCTCTGTGAGGTTGTATGTCCATTGATCCTGTTGATTTAGAGGCCTTTCTTTTTGGAGTTCCCCATCTACCCTGTCTCTGTCACTCTTTCCACTTCATCTTCCATGTTCCTCCAAGCCCTGAAGGGAGGGGTTTGATAAATACATCAAATTCAGTATAAAATGCTTCAAGATCTCTCATTCTTTTCATAATATAGTCATGGGTTTCTGTATTTATTCTCATCTTCTTGAGGAGGAAGCTTTTATGATGGCTGAGCAAGTCATTGAACTAAGAGAATAGCAGAATATCAATATAATTCATGTTATTGAGCAGATAGGGGTCAGTGGGGGTCAGAAGAGAAGGGGAGGTAAAGGGAAGTGGGATTGAAACATAAATAAGCTTGTTTCTAATTTAAATTTTAAAAAAGGAAAAAAATAAGCAAAGCCAAATGCAATGTACAGTCAGAACTAGATTGATAACCGGTAGTTTATTAAGTAATAGTACTCAGGCTAGGTAGCCAGTGACCAGGTTGGAACAAGATGCCCTCTAGTTTGCTCAGCCAGAGAGAAGGGCAAAAAAGGGTCTGCCTCACTTTACTTAAACCCTCACTCTGACAACACCTTGGCAGCAGCATCTCTGGCCAGCCTCAGGCAAGCTTGGTCAGCAGTACCTCTCCACAGGATTTCTCCTTACAATTCCCTTTTGAGTCTAAAGAGGATTTAAACATAACAGTGAAAGTTATCTATAATTGACATTCATAACAGTGAAGAAAAGAAGATGTAATAATCTACTTATATCACCAACGATATCTATTCCAAGTAAACCCTAAAATCATCTGTCCAAGCTTGAACACCTCCTTCCAAACCCTACCCTAAACATTAGGAAACTAGCCCTAACTAGGTGTACATTTTCCTTAGTGTCAACAGTGGGGTAGGTGACATAGTAGTCTCCAACTTACTTTCTGCCCAATGGGATGATGATAGCTCCGTGGGGTCCTGTAGGAAGCAAATGTTAGAGTAGTGAAAGTCTGGAGTGGATTATATCCAGTCAGTTTTTGGGTGGGGGATGCTTGATTGAAGATCTACGTTGAAGTAGTTATTTTGACTGAATCCTTATGTTGATTGAAGTCAGTATCCAAAGCTATGGTCAGAGAACTGTTCAAACAACTCAAGTTGGATCCAGTGGACTTAATGAGTTGAGAGTTCAAGGACTGTTGTTAGGAAGTACTTCATTGGGTGTGGGGAACTTAAACATAAATTTTAGCAGAGAAATTTATCTTTTTATTTATGTGTACCGGGAAAGACAACAAAAAGTAAAATAATAATTATGAGTGAATTTATACTTTTAGAAAAAGGGCCAAGAAAAGACAAATGACAGTCCCCAATTTTCCTCTTATTCTGTATTACTTCAATTGGCTTCTTGTTATAGAACAGAAACTGAATTTTATTTTAACAACATGATTGGATTTAGAGGAGAAAAGCCAAAAACCAACTCTAAAGCCAGCATTGGTTTAATTGAACGGGGACTAGAAAATAAAGAGAAATAGATTTAGAGGCAGTCTTTAGAATTTATCATATGACAAATTCCTTTTGCTCCATAATTCTTTTTGGAAAGCTACCTTCTCTTCTTTAAGTATCTGCCCAGGCAGTGTCGTTTTGCTTTCTGGAGATGAGTTTTCCTATGAAGATAAAAAGAAAACGCTTCCCTTTTTTGTGAGGTTTCTATACAGTTTATGAGATATACATTGTTGGGTGACCTGCCATTTCATCTAGTGTTTCTTCTTTTTTGACTCAGATCTTGATCAACTTTGATGGTAGAAAAAGCCTTTCTTCTCCTGGGGAAACAAAGGCAAAACCCCTTCCCCAGTGTAACACATGTCCTGGTTTCCATACAGAGGTCAGTACTTCTTTGATATATACCAGCTGATTTGTTCAGCAGTTTTTCCTGTAGTCTAGTGTCTTTTTGCAGCTGTTTGTCCATTCCTATTGGCATTTAGTGTTAATAAAGCATTATGTAACCTATGTTTAGGGGTTTTTGCTCCCCCTGCTTGCCTATGGAGCATTTCTTTCAGTGTTCTATTAGATCTCTCTACAACTGCTTGCCCTGTAGGATTTTGTGGTATATCCTGTCTCTGGGAATATGGAGGGAAGTGAGAGGGAGTTAGGAGAAAGAGAGGGGAGAAGAGGAGGAGAGAGGAGGTTATGAGGGAGCAGGAAGATTGAGTCAGGGGAAGAATAGAGGAGAGCAAGAAAAGAGATACCATAATAGAGAGAGCCATTATAGGTTTAA
The DNA here is from genome assembly GCF_003668045.3 of Cricetulus griseus. Taxonomy (NCBI): domain Eukaryota; kingdom Metazoa; phylum Chordata; class Mammalia; order Rodentia; family Cricetidae; genus Cricetulus; species Cricetulus griseus. The sequence continues at coordinate 31,991 of NW_023276988.1, read as the reverse complement.
AGAGTAATCTGGCACTTGGGAAAAGTCTTGAGATGTACTAGGATGACAAGAACTAACAATCTAAGCAATAATGGAAAGGCTACCTCAAATGCCATTCCCCTATAATGAGATTGATGACTACCTCATATACCATCCTAGAGCCTTCATCCAGTAGCTGATGGAAGCAGAGGTAGACACCCACAGCTAAAATTGGAGCTGAATTCCTGGAATCCAGTTGCAGAGAGGGAGGATTGATGAGCAAAGGAGTCAAGCCCAGTCTGGAAAAACCCGCAGAAACAGGTGACCTGAACAAGGGGGAGCTCATGGACCCCAGATGACAGCTGGGAAACCAGTTTAGGACTGACCTATACTCTCTGATAGTGGGTATCAGGATGCCTGAGCATACAATGGGACCTCTGGCAATAAATCAGTATTGATTCTTAGGATACGAATGGATTCTGGGAACCCAATCCACATAGAAGGATATTCTCTCACCCTAGACACATGGGGGAGGGCTTAGGCCCTGCTCCAAGTATGACAGACAATGAAGATCCCCTAAGGAAAGCCTACCATCCCTGGGGAGTAGATTTGTGGGGAGACAGGGAAGGAGGGGAGGGAGAGGGAACTGGGATTGACATGTAAATAAGGCTTGTTTGTAATTAAAAAATAAGCACAAAAATGCCTGTATTATTATGTATACCTCTGTATTCCATCCTCTACACTGCATTTCTATGCCCAATTTATCCATCCCTGGTCTTTTATTCCCCTTTAGCCCTGCATACCACTGAGTTCCATCTCCCCTCCTTTGAAATTCCCCACATAATTCCTTTCTACTTTCCTGAAGTCTATGGATTTTGCAAGTGAACCTTTTGCATCTGAAGATTTGAAGCTAACATCCACATATGAGAGAAACCTGCAACATTCATTTATTTGTTTCTAGGTTATCTCCCTTCCAATGACTGTTGTCTGAGCCCTCTAAACAACCATGTAATACAATCAAGTAATTGAAATCTAAGAAATGAAGTGGGAAATAGACAACTTGTAGGGCTTACTGTCTTTCCAAATATAGTACATGGGAACCTTCAGACTTGGATTTGTTTCTGGCAGGAGCTATTGGAGAATATGGGCTCACTTCTCTCAATGCCCCCAGTTCAATTATTTGTTAGTCTTGTTCTTTCCTTTATCTTGGCTTTCTAGAATCCTGGTTTTCAGACTGGAACACCCAGATTCATAGCTAGGAGTGTTTATCAAATTTTTTACAAGGGAGAGGATAGGAACTGTAAAATTTAATTTCTTTCCTAAACTGGTCATAGGGAACATAACTCTGGAATGTGCTTTAACACATTCTCAAACACATTCTTTTACCTTCCATCTGAGATGACTCATGATGCCAAGTGTCTTCAGATTTTCTTGCTCAGAGATGTTTGATAAAGTCCTTCAGATGAAATCTGTAAATTCTGAGACTTTATACATATATATTCTCTTTACACTGTTAATTTGTTGACCAGACTCCACAACTGAAGCAGTAAGAGGATGAGACAGAAGGTGTTCGCCAAGACTTTCTGATGCCTAGGTGTGAAGTTGCTCTTAAGTCCACAGACTTCCTCATTCATTGCATTTGCCATGCTAAGCTTGTAGATTTGAGGGGAACATCAGAAGTAGTCATTTTAGCCCATCCTCTACCCTATCATGGATATAGACCCTGATCATGGTGAGAAAGCTGCTTGAAATTATCTGCTTGTTTTGTACTGTAGGGAACATTGGGATGCCAAGGCACTTTGATATACAGACAAATGTAGATTAAAAACAAAACCCTTCAAGGGAATCTTCAAACCAGGGTTTTACATGTGTCATGTAATTCGCTCTTGAGGAAGAGGAATTCTAGATTCCTTCATAAACATAAGTCATAGTGGTGTTTCAGGCCTGTTTGTGTCTCATTTGTCACAATCAGTTAAATACAGATCATTTTTCTGACTGAGTGTGTGCAAGTCTACAATCTATATTCTGTCTTTTTCTAGGAGCTCATTCCTTCATATAGGACAGCTTGTTTACTGTACCTATTGGAGGTGGTAGACTCCTTCACCATCTGCAGATACACCGTCTTCTACTGCAATCCATGAAACTGGAGTTCATGATCTTTGTGATATTTGCCATCCACAACAACAAAAAGGGAACCAGAATATCAGAAAGAGTAGTAACTCTTGGTGAATCTGGATAGACATGAAGGTCTAGTTGTACAGAAAGCACTGGTTTTTGTGAGGAGCCCTCAGTGCTAGTGATCTTAAAAGTCAGAGGTGTCTTGGATGGTGTTGGGCAGAAACCTTGAGGTTCTGTCCTGGATGAATGTCTCATCCAGCCTCCAGAGGGCACTGCCTGCCACAAAGTTGCTTAGTAATACCAGGCTCTCAGGTGGTTTCTGGGTTCCTAATAGTTTTTCCTGTGCATGAAAAGGCAAGTTCTCTTTAGCTTTTTTCTTTCTCAGATGGAGCCTAGGCTAATGTTGAAGGAGTTGCTTTCACAGCCTCCATGACAAGAGATGGTTGCATAGCACTGATCTCTGAAGACAGAGACAGAGACGTGATTGTCTCTTTGTAGGTTCTGTTGCTCTAGCACTTTCAGGTGTCTCCACCATGACTTAGGCTCCAGTTCTCATTTTCCTCACTTACAGCACAGGTGGCTGTTTAAATGGGATTCTGGGAGCACAAAGAGGTGGAATGATATTCTTCCCAACCACCAGGAAACAGGCCGTACCCTGTTTCACTACTATTCTGCTCCAGTCCATCCTCCCAGGGTTATACTTAGGTTGTGTTCACCCTGATACAATCTGTCTTGGGATCTTTGGGGCAGAAGACTATCTCCTGTACCCACAGCAGTGACAGAATTGATAACAACTCAGTATCCTAGTGTCTTCAGCATTCAGCAAACAAATCCCATCTGCTCTATCTTTAAGTTCTAAGACCCTCTGGGGCTCCTGATCAGTTTTTTACTTCCAAGGACAGTTCCTCCAACTCTGCTACCCTAACTAATTCTGGGCTGCAGCCTGAGAATGAGGCTGAGACTGTCTAGAAAAGCCTTGTGGTTATGAGAGCCATTTCACTGAGATCTACTGATTTATGTGGGCTGAGAGAGAACCTCTCTGGATCATCATCACCCTGAGATAACTTCAACCTTGGAAAATTGAGCTTTTCTGTCTTGTTTTGAAAATTTCTGTTCAATGGACCCTTTATTTACTAAAATACAACTTATTTCTTATCTATCTACCCATCTGCCTGTCTAGCATCTATCTAGTATGTGTGTGTGTGTGTGTGTGTGTGTGTGTGTGTGTGTGTGTGTGTGTGTGGTTTATAGGCTGCTCCATTATATATAAGACTGATGACAGCTGAGTCCTATGCAGGCGTAGTTCAGGTAACTACAACTGCTGTGTGTTGAAAAGACTGCAATGGCTGTTCTCCACCCAAATTGATATTGTGAAGCCCCTCTCCTTATCTTACAGTCTCTCTGACATCCTCCCCAGTGTTGCTGAGCTTGGATGAAATGGTATAAATGTATTGTTTATGGCTGAAAACTCATTTATTCTCCTAACTTTCGAAGTCAGGCTAGATATGGGCCAGGAGAGGGTAGGTAAGGAGTTGTCTGTCCTGTTCTCTGACCATTCCTGAGACTGTGATTGTGGTAGATGGAGACCAAAACCATATTTACTCCAGTCAGTACCTGTAGAAAGAAAGCATGATGAAGCAGTGGGAAGGTGTCAGACAGAAGATTCCAGCCAACTTGGACCAGTCCTCGATCCAGCGGTATAATAGCAAATGTGGAGCCCACTAAAGTCCCTGGAAGTTGAATTGGTCTGCAGACCCTGGCTGGAGACCCACAGACTTGCTGAGTCATTCTGAGACAAGCCAGACATTGGTTCTCTGCCTCATCCCCTATCCCTGCCACCCTCCATGGGTAGTACCAGTGATACCCTCCAAGGGAAGTAGCAGGCCTACTTCTAACCTCCATTTCCTGATGTAGACAGGATTATGGACATGGAGTCCTGGGAATTGCCAGTCAGTGGCTGCACAGCATACAGGGATTTCATCTGAAGACTGCCCGGAGCCAAATAAGTTTCAGCAAGTCCACAATGATCCTGGGATAACACTGGTGGCTCTAATTAAAACCTGCAAGCTTCGGGTAAGTTCCATGAGTCAGGCCAGCTGGACAGAGACACAGGAGTTTTCACAGAGATTGATGGGGGCGCATTCAGGGTTCAACAAGTAGGTTTTCCTGCAGAGAGTATGAGCTCTAATCCCTGACTATTGCCTTCTCACTTGAACACAGTGGAGCAGATGGAAGCATCACCAGTCTGTTCAGACTCTCCAGGCTCCATCTCCTCGGTTTCCAGCACCTTCTTCTGCCCAAGTTCTTGCTTCTGCAGCGTCCCCTCCTCCAGCTCTTTGGATGTCCCTATCCAGCACCACTACTGGCTGATATCATCTCATCATCTGAAAAAGGTGTGCATTGGTCCCAGGCCTCCAGGAGATGACACACCGCCTCCTACTGGCCACTCATTCCCATGTAGTGTCCCTGCAGGTCTTAGCCTGACAGCTCCATCATAGAGGGCCTGGTGGGGCAGTGGCTCAGGGAGTCAAGAGGGATTTCATATAGCTGATTGTTTGATTTGTACTCAGTGCTTAGTATGCACAGGGGATTTTGTTAGGCAGGGGCATAGTGTGATGGAACGCTGTCTGTTGTATGGAGAGCCCTGATAGAACACTGGCTTAGGTAACAACACCCAGAACCATGACTGGCATAATCTGGGTACTCAGTAAATGCCTCTGGAATGAAAGGTATTCATAATTATACACAGTTATCTCTTCTGCTAAGGATCCTCAACAGCTTTCGCTTTAATGCACACACCCATTCAGTCTCCCTGGAACACATAAATTTATTCCTAAAGAGAGCACTGAACCCATCAGTACATATCTGCCACATGGCCAACTGCTACTTTCCTTTTGCTGGTGGGGGGCCATATTGAGCATGTGCCTTTCCAATGTGGTATAGGCCGTTTTTATCAGTAGACAGGAGAGTGGCTTGATGAGAGGTAGTTTATTGTTGCTATTTCTGGGTAGTATGGCTGGATAGTGCCATCTATCAGCACAATGACCTGAGATTAACTGAGCAATTCTGCTTGGCCTGTGTGATGACAAAGGAAAATGTTTGACTGGTCACCTGGGGACTGGTGTCCCTGTCATCTGTGCAGAGTGGTCCTGAGTCCCCAAGTGCCCATGCAGAAGGAAGGGGGTGACCAAAAGACATTAAAGATTCATGCAGTGGTATTCTGGTAGACGTTTTGTTTGTAATGCTTTGTTTGGGATTTTTTAACCTTACTTTCTTTTGTATATTATGGGTTCATATTATGTGTTTATATTGGTTATGTGTCTGCATGTATATGTTTCACCTATTTATTTCTTTTGTTTTTTTTTTTCAGTTTTTCTTATTTCACTCAGACATGACTTGTTTCAATGTTACTCTTTGTTTGCCAGAGAGAGAGAAGAAGGTGTTGAGTTGAATATGTGTGGAAGTGGAGAGGATCAGGGAAGATTCAGGGGAGGGGAAATCCAGATTTGTTTATAGCGGTTAAAAAGACCTGTTTTCAATAAAATAGTGGTATATGAAATGCATAGTCTCATTTCTGAGAAATCATTGTCCGTAACTGGATTGGGGAGTCTTTAGGGCATCTATTCCATACTCAGCCCTTCTCCTTTCTGCCCTGCACTGGACACAGCTTCCTTGGAACTGCTGGTCCTGATTGCTTGTCACCACCTCTACTAGCCAGTCACCATGTTCCAAACCTCAGGACTAATCTCTGAGGTTGATTTGGAGTCCTGGCCCTCCATTCTGTAGAATTGATTTCCATGTTGAATGGGGCATCTTTCACAAATGTGGATCATGGTGATAGGAAGCTGCTGGTAACTGTGAAGAGCCATTGATGGCAGTAGGGAATCAGTTTGGCTCCAGGAACAAACATTACATGTTTTATGTGCATCTAATCTGACACTAGCTTCCCAGAATAGAATATCTCAGTGTCTGCTTTCAGGAATCCAGAATATTTCTTCATGTTTTTGTAGAGTTATGGCCATGATGAACCTGTAGGCCCTGCCTCTTAGTTTCTCGTTGGAGTGATGGCTTGAGGTTCTAATTTGCTGATTCCATGATCCAGCTGCTATTGCTTACAATCCCCAAGATTACAAACAGGAGGCAAATGCAGATGTTATGTAGCACTATTCTAGCAAAACAACTATCCTCTTTACCGGATTAGCTGTGCCTGTTTTTAAGAGTGTATCACCTCATTCCCATGGTGGCTGGTATTCTTTCTTGGGAGAAAGGTCAAGATAAGGTCATCAGACCCTCAGTTTAGTCACTCCACCTGGCTATTTGCATATACTTCTGCCCTAAGCAACTGTAACCTGGATGCCAGGGAAGCCCAAAGGGCTGGATGTATAGGGTGAGGGGGTTTAATGAGGATTCTTGTACATACATAGAAACTAAACATTTACACACTGCCTAACACACAATTACACGTGCATGTGTGCCTGCGTGTACACACACACACACACACACACACACTCACACACACATACACACACTCACACACACACACACACAATTTGTGCATTGTGTTGATTAGTCAACATGACGTCATGCAGACTCATTTGGGAAGAGGGAATATCAATTGAGAAAATACTTCCTTCAGATTGGCTTTGTGGGCAAGCCTGTGGTACATCTTTTCATTTTTTTTATTGATGATGGATGTTGAAGGGCTGAGCCTAATATGGGCCAAGATACACCGGGGAGGGTGTTCCTGTGTGGTACATGAGAGCAGACATGAGAGCAAGCCATGGGAAACAAGCCAGTAAGAGGCACTACTACACGGATTCTGAGTAAGTTCCTGGCCCTGGGTTCCTGCCTTGAGTTCATGTGATCTGCAGATGATGTATCGCAACCCACAAGATGAATTAAAACCTTTCCTCATCAAGTTGAGTTTGGTCATAGTGTGTTATCACAGAATAGAAACCTTAACTAAGGTACGTGCTTATTAAATTTAACTTTTTATTGATTTTTTTGTGGATTATCCATCTTGAATTTTGATCCTACTCATCTTCCTGTCCCTTCCCAAATGCCCTATACCCTTGCCATGACCCCACCAGGATAATACAAGATAAAATTAAGAAAAGAGAAAAAAGAAAATAAAGAAAAGAAAAATCTCATTGTAGAAGCTGTAGTGGACACAGTGAATTACACAGTCTTTAGTCCACAATAAGTTACTTAAAGAGTTCATTGCAATCAGTTACTGGATTTGTTTGGGGTTTCTGGGTTTTGCTGCATCAAATACTGGGCCCTTACTGAGGCACCTATTAGATACCCTGTTTTTGTCTTGAGTCCCCTTCACATGCTCAAGATGACCACAGTTGGGGTGGATGATGGCATGGGAAACTCATAGCTCTGGTTCTGTGTCTGGGTAGTTGTTGAGTTAGTCAGCCTGACAGTTCTCCTTCATCCTCAACACCATGGTAAGCTCTCCAGAACTGCCCTGGCTAGCTCACCATATGTTATGTAGTAAGCACAATGGGCAGGCTGAATTCTTATGCTCTCATGTCTTTGAAGTCAGCTTGCCCACACTTACATCACAAGGGCCAGCTCTTCTGTGTTGCCTAGGCAAGGTGTTGGGGCCATTAGGGTGCTTGTGAGAGGTAAAGCAATATCTCTAGCTCTACTGACCTTATGGAGGGCTCTTCCACTTACAATAGGCTGGTGGGCCATGGGTAGGCCAAACGGTCATGGGTGGGACTTCTCTCCCTTTAAGACACCACCATATGGTAGATAAGGAGGCAAATTGGTCTCTTACACTCACTTTTTCAGGCCCAGAACATCCATGCCTCCATCAACAATGGGGTCAGCTCCACTGTGTTGACTAGGGGAATTGCAGGGCCCACTCTCCCTAGTTCTTTATTTTTGATGTACCACCAAATTTTATTCATAAATATTAGTCATGTAAGTCTATTTTTTACATAAGGAAAGACCATTCTTTTTCTTATGCATCAAAATGAATGTAGCTGTGGAGCAGAATATAAACATGTGTAAGATGCAAGAAGGAATCCTGGCAATGTATAATTGTTTGTGTGGATATTTAGCATTTAATTCACAACCTTTGCATATTTTCTTGTTTCTGTGTCCCTTCCCACCTACTATCTGACTCTGTGAGTTGATTTTTTACATTGCAATTTAAAAACTTGGCTTTGGGGAAAGACAAAGATCTGTTTGTTACTAAGCTTCTTCTCAGTTTGCCTAACTGTCCTTGGCATTGTTTTATGCTTAATCTTTTATGACAATGCTTTCCAATAATTTCAGAAAAAATTGAAAAAAGAGGCAGAAGAAATTTGCTCTTTTAGAGCGTTTTGTTAATAGAACCTAGAGATTGAAATTTGTTGTTGAAGTGCTCACTGAAACTTAGAGATGTTAGATCTAGAACATTCCTTTTATGTTTGTACATAGGGCAGTTATAAATGATTTGATGTACTCTCAGCTGTGATTCTTCTTTCTTTTATTGTTCCAAAATATCAACTTATTTTTATTTTAGTTTTATATTTTTATTGGAATTACAAACAAGTTTGAATTACATGACAATCCCAGTTCCCTTGTCCCTTCCTTCCTCCCCTATCACCCCCAAATAAAACCTCAAACTATCTCATATCCTTTCTTCTAATCTACACCAGTCTCAAACTTTCTGCTCCCTCATGACCTCTGCATCCTTCCTTTTCTTCCTTTTTCATTCTCAATGCTCCTCCAGCTTCTTCGCATGTTCTCAATTTGCTTGGGGGATGGTGACACTTTCCCCTTCTCCAGGGGACAAAGTTTGTCTCTTTTAGGGTTCTTCTTGTTTTCTAGTTTCTCTGGCTGTGTGGATTGTAGGCCGGTAATCCCTTATGCTATGTCTAAAGTCCACATATGAGTGAGTATATATCATGTTTGTCTTTTTGTGATTGGGTTACCTCACTCATAATTGTTTCTTGGAGTCCATCCATTTTCCTGCAAATTTCAAGATTCCGTTGTTTTTTCAGCTGAGTAGTATTCCATTGTGTAAATGTACCACATTTTCTCTATCCATTCTTAGGTTGAGGGACATCTAGGCTGCTTCTAGTTGAACATCGTTGAACAAAATATCAACTTCTTTATTGACCAATATTATTAATAAACATTTAAAATCAAATATTTGAAAGTATTATTTAGACATTTTGACCTTATTTTTATGTGTGTCACAGATTCACTGTTTCAGTAATGATTATTTATCATTCCATAATAATATCCCTGAGTCTCGGTAGTTAATATCTATGGTTTGGGAACCAGTAACCTGATAGGAGGGAGGTTTCAGAGCACAGTGAGAAAGCAGCATGGAGCTATATGGCATGTTCCTACGTGGGATAGATGCATATGTCTGAGCCCATGAGAAGTCCTAACATTTATAAATCATTCAAATAGATGCCTGTTGGTAAGGTCAAAACAGAATTGTGGCGAAGGCTAAGTGTAGCAAACACCTTGACTTTTTCTAAAGTATGACTTCCCCATAGGTTTCCAATATCTGGTTGTGAAAAAATCCAGCCTTCTTGTGTTTTTCTCATTTATCATAATTTTTTTGAATTGGAAACATGATGAAACATGATTCTTTAACCTGTCAATCCCAGTTCCCTCTCCCTCCCCTCCTCCCCAGCCACCACCCCACATCTAAAACCCTACCTATCACATACAGTTTCTGCTCCCCTGAGAGGGTGAGGCCTTTCATAGGGGGTAATCAGAGTCTATAATATCCTTTGGGATAGGGTCTAGGCACACCCCATGTGTCTTGGCTCAGGGAGTATCCCTCTATGTGGATTGGGCTCCCAAGCACCACACCTATGATAGGGATATGTACTGAAATACTACAGGAGGTCACATAGGTTTCTGAGGTCTCTTCAGTGAAACCCACCTTCCTGGGCCCATGCTGGTATCCTAGCTATCAGTCTGGGGACCAAGACCTCCCTGTAGTTCAGGTCATGTGTTTCTGTGGGTTACAGCAGTCTGGTCTGGACACCTTTGCTCATCACTCTTTCTTCTCTGGATTCCAGTTCAGTTCAGTTATTAGTCGTGAGTGTCTGCTTCTATTTAAACAAGCATCTGGATGAAAGTTAGAGGATGGGATATAAGACATTCATCAACCTCATTATCAGGGAAGGACATACAAGGTAGCCTTTCTTCTCTTGATTAGATTGTTAGTTTGTGTCATCTTTGTAGATCTCAGACCTATCCCTACTGCCTGATTTCTCTGTAAAGCTAAAATGTCTTCCTAGATTATGGTATCATCTTTCTTGTTTTCTTCTATTCTTCCCCTGACTCAACCTTTTTGCTCCCTCATGACCTCCTCACTCCTCCCTCCTCCTCTTCTCCACTCCCTATTTTCCTAGCTCCCTCCCTCCCCCCTTTCTCCCAATTTGTGTATTATTGAGCATTATTCCATATACTAGAACACTACAAAACACACACTGAGTTTAATTCTGCCACTGATACTCAAGTAAACTCACACACTCTTGGATGCTTTTCCTTTATCAGCCACAGTCACATATTCATACTTATTTTTGGTCTCATAAACATAATCCTTGCATGGTATCACAATTCTGTAAAAGTTTTGGACAGCTACAGCAGTGACACTCACTGGCACCCAACATATTTATGCACTTGCCCACCATACACTGTTACTTCTATGCACTCTTGCAAAAACACATGCACAATCACACACACACACACACACACACACACACACACACACACACTTCTGTTATAATCCATGGACAATTCCACAGAATCATTATATCATGCTTCAAAACCATGTACTTAACAAAATTTGAAAATCTAAAAGACATGTACAATTTTCTGGGTACATACCTCAAGGCAAAATTAAACCATCCTGAGTGAGTTATTGTCCAAATAAATTTTATTTATGCACCAATAAAAGCAACATATATTTCCTGGAAACAAAAGAGTATCCCCTATCTTGAACAGCAGTGTTGAGGCACAACTCTTGGGTTTCTGATCCTGAAGGGACTGAGTAGAGGAGTCCTGCCCATTAAGGTTTTTCCTGTCCATTACCTGTAACATGTGATATCAAAATGAAGAGGGAAAAGTGCAAGCCATGACAGGCAAGCTGAGCAGCTTCTTAGACCAGTGTGTTCTGTCTTGACTACACCAATATGTCATCTCCAGGGACTCCACAGTAGTTAGAGAGGTTAGCCATACAATCCAGTTAACTCCTCATAATTGTTGACTCACAGTGTGAATTCCTGAATTAGCAAATCAGGTGAAATGAATGACTTTGTCCCATAGAATCCAAAATAAGGTGATAACACATCAAGACTTGTGTGCCAAGACCTGTTTCAGATCTGCAGTAGCACAGTTCCTGATCCTCACATTATTGGAGGACTAAGTCATCAGCACCTATGTTTGTTAAGGTTACCACATGTGATCACCTGTCTTTCAGAAACTCCAAGCGACTCAACCCACTCCTTTCAGTCCCAGAGCAATGATCATCTTTCAAAACTGTTCATTAGACAAGGATGGATAGACATGTCTTTATACTATAAAGGAGAAGGTACCTTTTTGGGATGGTGTGTGCAGAGGGGCATACAGTAGTGAGGCACAACTGGATAGAAGTCATAGGAGATGACACAGCATGGCCCAGAAAAGTCAGCAAATACCAAAACCGGGATTGCATCTGTTAAGCAGAGTGCAAAACCAGGCAATAGGGCAAGATGGCATGGGTGGCTTTCAGGCAAACATGTCAATGTGTTCTAGAGATATTTAAGCAAAGTTCTGCCCAATGTCTCCTCTGCCATTAGCCACTCAACTGTGAAAATTATTTGGTGCTGAACTTGTGCAGAAGGGATTTTGCAGACCACACATGCATGTGCCTGATATAAACCTACAGCAGAGAGCTAGGGAAGGGTGGAAATGGGGCAAACCTTAGAGGCACAGCATTCACCCATTAGACCTGAGTTGTGAAAGCAGATGATGGTTGTTGACAGTGACTTAGGAACCAAGCATGTCTGAGGAACTGATAGAGGTCAGTTGTATATAAAGCAAAGGAGATGAAAAAAATGGGAGAGGATTCGGCCATAGAACTTCAGAGAAATATTCTCAGACATTAAATGTACCAAGCAGAGAATCATATTTATGCATTTAACAGATTAGTGGCAATTTCCTTCACACAAAATGTTCCATGAGATGCCATTGGATTTGGTACTATTTTTAGCCATTATAGTCTGTTTTTCTGCATTTTATGACTATTTAGAATAACTGAAAGAAAACTAAAAGATTCTATGAGCATAAACTTCTTGAAGAGCATCACTGTAGGCATAAACTATTGCAGACCTGAAAAAGGTGCAAGGTCCAGTATAATGAGAATCTTGCACTGCTTCTCTTATCTCTGTCACCTTGACAATCACAGCTTACCAGACTTGAATGTAATATTCAGACTTCCCCCATCAGGTCACAACTCACAGACATGCATGGTGCCTATATTATCTCATGTATATTTAGATTCATTAAAAACAACTGTAGTCTGTTGGAATACATCATGCGGACACAAACAAGAGTCTACCACTCCCACTAAAGCATCTGTAGGATGCCACTTCTTATCAGAAAAGTGGATGCTCAGAGATAAGTCACAGCAAGCACACCTGCAGAGTAGAGCCTCCACATTTGTATTCTGACCCAAAAAGGAACATGGGGATTCACATTAACTGTCTTCCAACTTCATATGGTATTCACTGTTGGATAGTTTCAAAAAGAATTTTAAAAAGTATTTATACCCAGCACAACATAATCTAAGCAATATAAGAATATTCAAAGTTGTCATTGAAAAAGACCAAGTAACATATAAAGGCAGAAATATTAGAATGAACTGATGAGCCTCTATGACTGTCAGTAGGACTAGGAGCAAGCTGCCATGTAGGACTTGATCATGCCTACCGGTACAAGATGTGGCAAATCGAGCGTACCTCTGTCAAATTGATAAGCAATTGAGAATGACCATCAGCCTCTACAGAGAAAAGAGCTCAGTGAATGGCTGGTATACATCAAGACCATCAAGAATTTGGAACTGGAATATCCTCTGCACAAATCTCCTCCTCCACCTTCAGATGCTGCCCTTTCCTCCTCCCTCCCTCACTGCTTCTCTCCCATGACATAACCCCCTTGCCCCACACCACTAGCTCCCCCTCCTCTTCCTGTGCCTCTTTAACACCTAAGATTCAAGACTGCCAGACTTCTTTGAATCTGCTCATTGATTCTGACACAAATGAGGGAGAATTTGATCAGGACCCAGAGTCATGCAGGACACTTACTTTTCGTATGTGGACTGATAGCAGGATGGATTCATCTTCTTGGACAGGTGACTAAGGGACTGGTTTCACGGTCCATCCATGAGAGCTGCAGACCAATCAAATTCATCCTCCCTCTCTGCATGGAAGGATGTTTACAGAGCTTCTCTGCTTGCTGTAGATTAAAGGCATATATGAGAGGTTTGGGGCACACCTCCTTTCTTTTCTGGCCTGGTTCCCTCCAGTGTGTGTTGTGCCCCATCAGACCTGTGGTTTAGGCACCAGGGGCCTTGGCCTCATCCTGGACCCATGAAAATACACATCAAAAGGACTATTTTGTGACTTGATATAGAAGGAATTAGTAAAGAATTGCCCTGTGCTACCACACCAGATTCATCCGTTCCTAAACCATGTTAATTTCACAAAGCCTGGCTTCCTCCCAACTTTTCCTGCTCCTCCCCTAGTAACAACCTCTGCTGTCTACTCCCAGTTTGCCCAGACTCCTCCCCAGCAGGATTCCCTGTGAAATATTTTAGTAATGTTTAGTCCTAAGGAAGAGCCTTTACCATCAAATACACATGGTTTTCTTTTGCTCCATTTCCTGAACCCCATTTTTCCTTTGTCTTACCTATTTGAAACTTCTGCACTTGGGAAGAGGAGACAGGAAACAGGTTCCTAAGCTGCCTCCTCACCCCTTTCTTCTGTTCTCATTGTGTGCCTCCAGGAGATCTTCCTGAATTTTTCCCATGCTGATGGTTGGACACAAAATACCTGAGATCCCCTGTCATCTCAGGGGTTCATCAACTTGAGGCTGCATCCCCTGTCCTGGCCCTGGATAAATTGTGGTCCACGACATGCATTCCCAGCTTCACATGTACGTTTTACCACACTTGAGATAACCCACATTGAACCTGGTGATGCAGATGCTGATTGGTCATTGACATCAGTAATATCCATCCAGGAGAGTTCCTCTGCCATGTCCTCCACCTTTTCAGGTGGAGAATGGCTCCACCTCCTAATGCTAGAAGTAAAAAAAAATAATAAAAACAAAATCATCTCTAGGACACATGGTTATGGCTATCACATTTAATGACACGAATCTCAAAGTACTCTCAAGAATACAAATTATTCATCTTGAAGTCAAAGATTAAAAAAAACCCAAACCCCTAAGTAATTATGAGGAAGTTTAAGAAAGTTCAGAGCTGGCAGTAACTGAACTCTTCAGCTTAAAACAAAGGTCAGAGAAACAAAATCCATTCCTTTGAAAGAAGAATAAATCTGAGAATCCCTTGATATGAATCACCCAAAGCAAGACAGAAATATTGAAATCAACAAATCAGGAAAGAAACTCAAATTACTGCTGTCAAATCAGATCAACTGTGTCTGTTGCAAAGAATCAGTTATAAAAGTCTACATGATCCACAAATGCCCTGCAGACATCAAAGAAACACCATCTCTGCAATGTGAGTACAAGATTCAAACCAGCCATTGCCTTCAATAGGCAGGGCCTCCAAATCCTCATAATGACTCCAGTGAGGTCACTGCAAAAAATTATCAGGCTATTCACAACCCAAATATTTTTTCCTTTTTGTGTCTTTCAGAAATGCATTTCTTTTCTCATGCCCATAACCATTCCCTGGAGAAAAAACAAAACAAGGTTCATAGTTCTTATGCATGCTCTGGCTTTCCATGGACAGGAAAAGCCTAGAAGGAAACTTTGGTAGTTGGATCTCAAGCATGGTATCATGGTGTTTGCAGATTCCATTGACTCTAATAATCCAATTTCTCCTCATGAGTTCTGCCAGGCATGTGTTACACATTCTCTCCTGATAGTACCTACTGCTAGATATCAGGAAATGCAGAGACATATGAGGTTGTGATCCCTCTATCATTCCAACTTTAAGGAGGACACTTTGGCTATAATGAGAGCAGCAGCAACACCAAGAACGGACTCACTGTATTTTGTAATGACCTGAGTAAGAGATGTAATATTTCACTAGATAGAGAAGGAACACACAGATTTCTTTAATGTCCCTTTCACATAGACCTAATGCCTCTGACTGCTACAGACCTCTTAGTTTCGAAATTGATGTTAACTCAGTTTCATCTTATATTCTTATTTATAAGAATCCAAGTGATAGTATTCAGGTGCCACACAGGGCATGTTTTGTCTCATGAGTGGCATGATGGCAGGGGGCTTGATGAACACAGAAAAATGCCCTTGGAAGCGCACTGACTATTTCCTAAACAAAATTATGACCAAGATAAACTTTGGTAATATAACAAGTATAAATGGTTCAAAATCCAGGTGCCAAACCAGCACCTGTGTTTATCCTGTGGTACTAAGGTTCCACATTTTCTGTAAATATTATTTTCCAGCTTTTCTTTTGATTTTCTCTGCATTTTTGATGTTTTGCTCTTGCTTGATACTTTTTCCTACAGTGGATATAGCAATTCTTGTCACAACTACCCTTACTGGCCCCATAATGCCCACATTTACTTTAGTTGATGTGCAGTTTCATAGATTTATCTCAAGGATTCTGATAAAAGATGGAGACAATCCTGTATAAATGTGTCTCCTGTGAAATGTCTTGGGATCATTAAAGACTCTGAGCCTGCACTTGCAGTGTTCCTTCAGGGACAGTCTTCCTGACTGTTCTGAATGGCAGTGATTCCCTGTCTGCTTGTGAACACAGGGCTTAACTATATGTTCAGCAGCTATTCAGGCTAATGGGAACAACCATGTAAATTTCCCCACAAGGAATCATTAAGCTACAGTTTCTTCTCTAGAACTGAAGAAGTATCAGACAGTGCAGAGATTTTTCTCATATCTGGATTATCTGCAGACATGTCAGTTCCTGTTCTTATTCCATGGTAACTTAAATGAAGGGTTAGTACAATTGCACACATCTTGGATCTGAGCACTTTTTCATAACTACTGAGGCTTGCACAGGCTCCCAAGAAGATACAAGGGGAGGAGAATGCAGGGTGGTATTTTAGGCTGCCAAGTATGACCATCTTATTGGGTAATGCTTTGGAGCCTGTCCTGTCTGTAAAGCAGGCTGGCTTCTATAGTTTTGCCTACTACTCCTCATGCAAACTCAACAAGTTTACTGCTGTGCTCTACCCTTTTCTGTGATCCAATGATTCCATATTCTTTTGTTTTTTCCATCATAAATATATTTATTATTAAATTTTTAAAATAATTAAAAGCAATTTTATTTTACATTCCAATCTCAGTTTTCTCTGAGCCATCAACAGACAATGAGCCTATCTCAATACTTGTGCTCACTCCACTCCACAGCTATCCTGACCTGTTCCTGTCTCATCAGCTAAGTCTCAAGCAACCTGGATTCTGCAAAGTTTCAGTTCTTGTTAGTGTTTTGTTGCTATCTTTTTATTTGCAGACACCACTGGATCATCAGGCATAGATGGTTCAGGGTCAGAACATTAATTTCATTATATGGTATGGAGAATGCCTAAAGGTTCTCTCTGTTTTGCTTACTGTTTATAATTCCTTGTTTTTGTACATAGTTGTCCATTGAGACATTGTCTTTAATAGCTTGCCTGATTAATCTTTTGTCAGTCACTTGAATGTCTCCCTCTTGTGGTCTTTCTCCAGTTCTTTTCTTATCTGTTATACATTTCTCTCTGATTTCTTTTAATCCTCATTTCTCTAGTATTTGGTTTGTGATTTTTCCCCCTAAGGGGGGTTTTTCAACTCTTGTTTTTTCCTGTCTAGTTTAGTGTTGGTGTATCTTTCCCAGTTGTTGCAACCCTTACTGTTTGCTCTTACTTCCTCTATTAAATAAGAGTTTTAGTGGCAGTGTGTGTCTTTAAAAGTTTGTTTATGTAGAGGGAATTGGTGTTTCCACCAGGTTTGTTTATTGTAGAGGGTAGTTTTTGGCTATCCTGGGTCTTTTGTTTTTTCATAAAATGTTGATAATTGTTTTTTTACTATTCTATTGGAGCATTGAAGCAAGATTGTCTTTTTCACTGTGTTGATCCTGCCTATCCTCCCATGAAGTAAACATTACCTTAAGATTTCTTTTTTGGTTAGAAGCATGTATTTTATGTTGTTTGTGGCAATTTTGAGGTGATTTCTCTGACTTCTCCATCTGCTTCCAGTTTTCTTTGCTTTTATCATCTGGAAATTGTGAAAGCTGCTCTCATTGCTCTAGATAGAACTACTAGGACAATAGTGAAGAAGTATGGAGAGAGTGGACAGGTTAGAGGTATTACATTGTGATTATCTCCATTTAATTTGATGCTGGCATCGGCTTGGTTACTTTGTTAAAGTATGATCATTTATCCCTTATCTCTCGAAAACCTTTAAGATGAAGGTGTGTTGGTTATAGTGAATTTTCTTTCTCAGTCTGTTTATATGGGGGATTACATTGATGGATTTTCTTATGCTGAACCATCCCTGCATCCCTGGGATGATATTCAAGTTCCTTGAATTTCTGGTAGAATTTTACAATGAAGCCTTCTGGCCCTGAACTTTTATTGGCTGGGAGATTTTGATGCCTGTTTCTATTTCTTTAAGGTAACGGATCTATTTATCTTGCTTATCTGTTCTTTAGTTATGGTAAGTGAAATCTATCCAGAAAATTGTCCATTTCTTTTGATTTTTGAATTTTGAGAAATACAGATTTCCAAAGTATGAACTGTTGATTCTCTGTATTTCCTCTGTGTCTGCTGTTATGTCCACCTTTTCATTCCTGATTTTACTAATTTGCATTTCACTCTCTGCCATTTCAAAAGTTTGGATAAGGTTTGTTTATCTTGTTGATTTTTTTGAAGCACCAACTTTTGATTATTTTGATTCATTGTATTTCCCTAGTTTTAACTTTATTAGTTTCTGCCCTCAATTTGATTATTTCCTGGCATCTGCTCTTCTGAGGTGTATTTGCTTCTTTGTGTTCTAGAGCTTTCAGTTGTGGTGTTACTTCTCTAGTGTGATTATTGTCCTGTTTCTTCAAGTGGGCACTTAGCATTATAAACTTCCCTGTTATCACTGACCCATAAGTTTTGATATGGTGTGTCTGCATTCTCATTGAATTCTATGAAATCTTTAATTTCTTTTTTATTTCTTACAGGACCCAGGATATGTTCAATTGGGAGTTACTTAATTTTCATGAGTTTGTAGGTTTTCTGTAGTTCATGTTTTTTGTTGAATTCTAACTTTAAAGCATGAGGGTGTGATTATATACAGGGGTTTATTTTAAAATTTTGTACCTGTTGAGGTTTGCTGTTTACCAAGTATGTGTTCAATTTTAGAGCAGGTTCCATTTGCACTGAGAAGAAGGTATATTGCTTTGTATTTGGATGGAATGTTCTTTAGATGCCTCTTAACCCCAATTGGGCCATAACTTCTATTAGTTCCTTTGTTTCATGGTTACATTTCTGTCCATTGTTCCTATCAAGTGGTGAGAATGTGGTATTGAAGTCTCCCACTACACGTGTGTGAGGTTTTATGTGTGATTTGAGTTTTAGTAATGTATCTTTTATAAACGTGGGTGCCTCTGTATTTGGGGCCTGAATGTTCAGAAATGAGACTTCATTCTGATGGATTTCTACTGTGATGAGTAGGAAGTGTCCTCC
The DNA here is from genome assembly GCF_003668045.3 of Cricetulus griseus. Taxonomy (NCBI): domain Eukaryota; kingdom Metazoa; phylum Chordata; class Mammalia; order Rodentia; family Cricetidae; genus Cricetulus; species Cricetulus griseus. The sequence continues at coordinate 13,023 of NW_023276988.1, read as the reverse complement.
TTCATTTCTTTTGATTGATTTTAGTTTGAACTCCAATTTGTTGGATATTAGGATTGCTACCTATGCTTGTTTCTTGGGTCCATTTTATTGGAAAAATTTTCCCAAACTTGAATTCTTAGGTACTGTCTATCTTTGAAGTTGAGGTGTGTTTCTTTTACAAACATGGTATGTACTTACTCATATATGCATTTTAGACATAGAGCAATGGAGTAACACCCTACAAGCTGCTAGGAATCCTTGTAGAACTTAATTGGGGATCAGCTTATAAATGCATCAACATATCTACACAAATATTCCATGAGAAGCTGTACCATCCTAAAGATTCCAATTTGTCCATGCCCTTGATGTCTCCTTTGTATGTCCTATGCATCTTTTTGCTTGCTCAAATTCAAGGTCACTCACCTTTGGGAACAGATAGAGCTTGGGATTGAACTTGGAGGGCATGGGAGGAGGGGAGGGAACTGATTTGACTTGTAAACGAAGCTTGTTTCTAATTTAAAATTGGTCTAATTACCATTATAAAAGTAAATAAATATATATTACAAAAAGTCACTCAACGAAAAAAAGCCCAGGACCATATGATTTCTGCACAGAATTCTACCAGAATTTCAAAGAAGAGGGAATCCCAAAAGTCTTTAAATTGTTCTATATTATAGAAACAGAAAGATCAATGTCAAACTATTAAACATGCTACAGTTGCAGATACTCCACCACATAAAGATTCAACAAAGAAAGAGAATTACAAAATAAGTATGATGCTGCATACTTAATGCAAACACATCTCAAAAAAATGATCCACCATGTTCAAGTAGGCTTCATCCCAGAACTGTAGGGATGCTTGACACTAAAAAATCTGTCAATGTAATCCACCATATACACACACTGAAAGAAAAAAAAATCTCTAAAATGTCTATTCAGATGGTAAAAAAGTCTTTGACTAAATCCCACACCCCTTCATGATAAATGTCTTAGAGAGATCCAGGATACAAGAACTACTCAGTATAATAAAAGGATATACTGCAAGCCGACAGCCAACATATAATGCAATGGAGAAAACCCAAATTGATTCCTTTAAATCAGGAACAAGACAGGTCTGTCCACTCTGTTCATATCTATTCTCTGTATATCTATATAGTACTTGAATTGAAACAAGAGCAATAGGACAACAAGGAGATCAAGGGCATACAAATTGGAAAGGAAGAAGGTAAGCTTTTGATATTTGCAGATAATATGATGGTATATATAAGTGACCCCAAAATATTCTGACAAGGATTCCTACAGCTGCAACACATCAACAGTAATGTGGTGGGATAACATATTAACTAAAAAAATCAATTGTCCTCTCGTGTACAAATGATAGATGGAATAAGAAAGAAATCAGAGAACACTCTTTTCAATAGGCACAAGTAATATAATACCTCTTGGTGAAATTCTAACCAAACAGGCGAAAGACCTATATGACAAGAACTTGAAGTCTTTGAAGAAAGAAACTGAAGAAGTTATCAGAAAATAGAGAGGTCACCCAAGCTCATGGATGTGGAAGGTTAACATAGTGAAAATGGCAATCTTACAAAAGGCAATCTACAACTTCAATGCAATCCACATCTAAGTCCCGATACAAATCCTCACATATCTGAAAAGAAAGTAATCAACTTTACTGGAAAACCAAAAATTCCAGGATATCAAAACAATCCTGTACAAAAAAGGAACTTTCAGAGGCATGGGAACTCCTTGACTTCAAGATCTGCTATATAGATATAGTCATAGAAACATCATGGTATTGATATAAAAACCAGAGACATGGATCAATGGAATTGAATTGAAGACCCGGACATAAACCCACATAACTGTGAACATCTGATTTCATCTTACAAAGAGGCAAAATTTGAACAATAGAAAAAAGGAAGCATCTTCTGCAAATGGTGCAGGCCTAACTGGATGTCAGCGTGTAGGAGAATGCAAAAAGATCCATATCTATCTTGTGCACAAAACTCAAGTCCAAATGGATCAAAGACCTCAACACAAATCCAGTTACACTGAACCTGCTAGAAAAGAAAGTGGGAATGGGCATTGAATACATTTGCACAAGACACAACTTCCTGACTAGACCACCCATGCACAGAGACTGAGATAGACTTCAGCGACTGAGAGGACACTGTCAATAATACAAAATGGCAGCCTACAAAATGGGAAAAGATCTTCATTAACCCCACATCTGACAGATGGGTAATCAACAAAATAAAGAAAGACCTCAACAAATATTAAACTACCAAATAATACAATGAAAAGTGAATTGCAGATCTCCAAAGAATTCTCAAGAGAAGAATCTCAAATGGCTGAAATACACTGAAAGAATTTCTCAACATCCTTAGTCTTCAAGGAATTGCAAGTGAAAACAACTAAAGATACCTTCTTAAACATGCCAGAATAGCTAAGAATTAAAACACCAATGGCAGTTTATGTTTGAGAGGATATGGAGAAAGGGAACACTCATCCACTGTTTGTGGAATTGCAAACATATGCAGCCACTTGGGAAATAAATATGGCAGTTTCTCAGAAAAATCTAAATCAATTTACCTCACAACTAAGCTATATAAGTTTTGGGCATTTACCATAGGTTGCAACTCATACCACAAGGACTGTTAATTAGTTATGTTCATAGCAACATGTTTGGTAATACCCCAAACTGGAACAAAACCTAGATCCCCCTAAAAGGACACACACACACACACACACACACACACACACACACAATCAAACACATACACAGACATATACAGTAGTTGACTTACTATGATTAAGGAAGGAACCTACAAGTTTTTAATTCCTAATCTGTCAAAATGCAATGATATTTGCCACACCTATTTCCGTACCCTATTTCTTCTACAATATAGGAAAATGTAGGTGTAGTTCTTCTGAATCTTGTACCTGCTCACAACTCTGGTAGGAGGTTTGGCTCTTACTAGGCCAAGATTAGGAATAAGTTAGAAAATATTGGTGGTACTGGTTATACTCAGGGTATTTCTGGATCAGTATTCATAATGAAATTTATAACACACACACACACCCAAATATATATATATATATATATCTGAGAAAGAAAAAGAAGAATTCAATTGCAATTCTCATAGCACACATTTTCTTTTTGTTTTGAGTAATAAAAGGAATATGCCAGCCTTATTTATTTAGATCATGTGAGAAACCTCATCTCAAAACAATTTGGTTGAAATCTTGGGAACTGTTAATTCTGACGAGATTTAAAGACTCATTCTGAAAGATGAACCCTGGAGGGAACAAGTGTCATTCTTTACTGCCATGAGGGAGTAAGAAGTTGCATATGAAGTCTCATCTGACAGAATAAGAAACTGGACAAGAAACAAAAGACAATCTTGTTAGGGCACAGGAAATGCTTTCATACACTTATCCTGAATTGGGGTGAACTGCCTGACTGATGTGCCCAAATCAACCCTTGGACGAGTCTAGTGCTAGAAACAAGGGTAATGCCTGGAAAATGAGTCAGATTCAACCTCTAGACAGAAGGTGCAGTTGTGAACTGACAGAGACAGTTCCTCAATTGAGATGCTCCTTCTCAGTTAATGCCTAGGTTTGTGTTAAATTCATAAAAACTAACAAGCACATAGTTTATAATTATGTGCAATGATGTATGAAGAACTGTGAAGCTATAACTGTGTGATAATCTGTATATATGACTATGATGATGTGTTCTTAAGCATGTCCATGTGAGATTGTGTGTTTGCAGGAATGTGAGCATTCAACAGTGTGAGCATATAAAATTGCATACAAATTGACAATAACTATGAGTGAACTTGACAGTGTAGGTATATGTGAGGATTCTAGAGTGTAACATTGCATATTTTTATGTGTGAAAGATTGTGTAAAAATATGTGCGTTACAACTAGGGAGAGTGGGCTCTAATCTTGCCTGGACAACACAGTAGAGCTGACCCCATTGTTGATGGAGACATGGATGTCCTGGGTCTGAAAAATTGAGTTTGAGTGACCAGATTTTCCCCTCATCTGCCATATAGTGGTGTGCAAAAGGGAGAGAAGCCCTTCCCATGCCTCTCCTGCGTATTTTAAGTGGGAGATCACTCCATAAGTTCACTAGTGCCAGAAAACTTGCTCTGCCTCTCATCAGATGCAATACTAGGGAGAAAGGCCCCAACACCTTGCCTAGGCTACACAGAAGATCTGGCCCTGGTGGTGTAGGTGTGGGCATGGTGACCACAAAGACATGAGTGCACCAGAATTGGGCCTGCCCATTGTGCTTACTGCATACCATATGGTGAGCTAGCCAGGGCAGTACTGGGGAGCTCACTTTAGTGTAGAGGATGAGGAGAACTGCTGCGGACCACTCAGGGAGAGAACCACACTGCAGAAGAATCAGGGTATTGGTACTAAGTTTGGGACGGATTTGGCATGATTGGCAGATATAAACATAGAGAGGTTTGATGCTGCAGCAACAATCTTTACTTCGTCACCGTAAGTTATACAAGCAACACAGGAACTCCATTTTTGGCTTGAGTGCAAATAAATGTGTATCATAGACATTACTAGCTCTAGCAAATGTTAAGACCAAGACAGGAAGCAGTCTTAGTCAAAATTATTTTGTCCCCAACAGTGGTTAAGATGCTGAGCTCTCTGTGATTCTTAGAATTTGATCTTGCCGATCTTTAATATTCTTTAGGTCAATTTACAAATTTCATAAGCAGAAATAAAATCCTTTTTTATCCTCTGTATGTCTCCATACAAAGTCTTCTGATTGATAATGTAAATATCTATACATTTGCCATAAAATATCTCTTCAGCATCTAAAGACATGATATACAAAAGTGGTTTTGCTCTTTTTAGTCTCTCCCACAAGGTTAATGATATATACAATATCTTTTTTCAACCCCGATGTAAATCAAGCTATTAAAGTCTTTATCATAAGTTCCTGTGTAGGGCAAAATGGCTGCTGTTGTCTTATAAAAATATGGATCTTTGTACCTTTGGGGCTGCCACCAATTCCCATCAATCTTGTAATAAATTCTGCCTAATTCAAACTTTAAGGAATTCCAAGCTCCCACAAGTTTTTTTTTCTTTTTTTTTTTTGAGACAGGGATTCTCTGTGCTTTGGAGGCTGCCCTAGAACTAGCTCTTGCAGAACAGGCTGGTCTCAAACTCACAGAGATCCACCTGCCTCTGTTTCCCGAGTGCTGGGATTAAAGGCATTTAGCATCAATGCTCGGCTTTCCCCTAAGTTTTCTGAAGCATCTCCTTCTTGAGCTTCTCTTTTCCATTTCCTATTCTTTTGGTAAAACAACTCTGCTTGATGAAATTTATTCATAATTAATCTGAAGGTTTTATTTTCTGTTTTAAACATCTCAAATAGAGTTCTAAGTCATGGGGGGGTCTTCTAGTAGAAATGTTCATATCCTGAGCAACCTTGACAAGGAACTGCTCTGCTCTGACCACAGGCAGAAACAAATCTTCAGTGATAGTATTTTCTACAGATATTGCAGGTGAGGTGCTTTTAGTTCCTTAAACCAAAATATCTAGAGGGACTTAATCATTCAAAGTAACCAACATCTGATCATCTGCTGATGCTGAGAAAGTCAAACCAGTCATAATATAAAAGAAATATATCAGAAAACAACCCACCACAGACAGCGAGACACAGAGATCATCTTCTCTTTTTGGGATCCTGCCACTGACCTCCAGGAAACTTAGCTACAACAAGCACATGTCTCAGGCCTGAATATGTATTGAGTAATATTTGCTTCATGTCACACAGAATCCACTGGAGTGGGTGAGTCAGAGAACATTCAGCCTGACTAACCCAGCAACTAACCAGACAGAGAACAGGAGTTAGGAGTTGGCACATCCCATTTTTCACCCCATCTTGTTACCTGCTGAAGCTTGTGAATGGGCTGGTCTTTCAGACACAAAGTCACAGGATCTTCATGACTCAGGACAAAAACAGGGTATCTGACAAGAGCCCCAGCTGTAGTGGACAGCTTCCACAATGAGATTTTTCTTTTCTTTCTTTTTCTATTTTACTCTTTTCTAAATTTTAACTTGTATTATCCTGGTGGGGGCATCATTGCAAAGGTGTAGGGCAGTTTGGAAGTGACAGGTAGATGAGTCAAATCAAAATGCATGATGGATAATCTACAAAAATCAATAAAAAGTTTAATTTGATAAGCATGTACCTTAGTTAAGGTTTCTATTCTGTGATAACACACTATGACCAAAATCACCTTGGGGAGGAAAGGGTGTAATTCATCTTGCATGTTGTGTGATCCATCATCTGGAGATCACATGAACTCAAGGCAGGAACACAGAGGCAGTAACTGATTCAGAGGCTGTGTAGTAGTGCCGCTTAATGGCTTGTTCCCATTGCTGGCTCATTCTGCCTCTTGTACCATGCATGACCACCTGCCCAGGTCTGGCAATGCTCATATTCAGCTCATCCCACTGATATCCATTATCAATAAAAAATGTACCACAGGCTTGCCCAAAGCCAATGTGATGGAGGTATTTTCTCAATTAAGGTTCCCTCTGCACAAACAATTCTACCTGATGTCATGTTAACTAAATAAATCAACATAATGATTAAGAGGTGTGTGTATGCATGTTAATGTGTTTTAGGCAGCGTGAAAATTTTGAGTGTTTATATGTACAAGAACCCTCATTAAACCCCCTCAGCCCATAAATCCAGTCCTCTGGCTTTCCCTGGAGTCCAGGTCATGTGTGCTTAGGGCAGAAGTGTATGCAAATAGCCAGCTGGAGTGACTCAAGGCAGTAAGCAATGACCTAACCTTGACCTACTTTCCATGAAGAATAGCAGCCACCATGGGCCTAGGTGGTACACTCTTAAGAACAGGCACAGCTGATTCCATAAAGATGAGAGCTGTTTTGCTAGGAAAGTGCTATAAAAACACTTGCATTTGCCTCCTGTTTGTACTCTTGTGGGTTTTGAGCAATAGGAGCTGGAATCTGGAATCACCAAGTTACAACATCTAGCCATCTCCCCAATGAGAAACTAAAGACGCAGGGCCTACAGGTTCATCATGGCCACATTACTGCAAAAAACATGAGAAAATGTTCTCTAATCCTACAGGTAAACACCTGGATATTCCACCCTAGGAAGCTGGTATCAGAATATCTGCATATAAAACCTGTAATGTCTGCTCCTGGAGCCAAACTCATTCTCCACATCCAGCCCTAGCTCTTCATAGTCACCAACAGTTTCCTGTCACCATGATCCCCAATTGTGACAGATGACCTATTCAACATGGAAATCATGTCTACAGCATGGAGGGTCTTGGATTAGTCATGAGGTCTGGACACTGGTGACCGGCTAAATTTCTAGAATGTATAGGTGATGAGAAGCAAAGAAGACCAGCAGATCCAGGGAAGCTGTGTCCAGTACAGGGAAGAAAGGAGAAAGTTTGATTTAATTTACCACTTTTTATTGAAAGTATTATTTATTCCCCATAATCTGATCCAGGATTCCCATCCCCTGTTTCCTCCCTGATCCTTTCCACTTCCCCACCTATTCTTCCCTACCTCTTCTTCTCACTCTCACTCTCTTGCAAACATAGAGTGACACTGAAAAATATCATGTCAGAATGAAAGAAAACAAACTGGAAAAAAACCCAAAGGAATACATAGGGAGAAACATACACATGCAGACACATTACCAAAGAAAACACATAATCTGAAACCATAATATACAAAACCCTGTTGGCTAAAAACAATTCCTAAAGAAAGCATTGTGGGATAAAAACATCTGCCAGCCTACCACTGTGTGCATCTTAAATGAATTCTGGTCTGCCTTTCCCTCTGCATGGGCACTCCTGGACTCAGGTCTGCTTTGCACAAATGAGAGTGACACCAGTCTCAAGGTGACCATTCAAACATTTCCCTTCGTTATCACTTAGGCCAAGCTGACTTGCACAGTTATTCCCAGGTCATGGTGTTGGTCCACCTATCTTCAGAAATAGATGGCATTTCCAAGCCACACTACCAAGAAATAACATCATCCAACTGCCATTCATCAAGACATGACCCCACCCTATTAACTGTTGTAAAAGGACATGGGAACCTGGGATTTGGATTTTTGACCCAGCTAATATGGGTAATTCACGAAAGATGCAAGGAAAAGGCATTTTCTCCCATGGCAGGAGGAGACTCTCATTTCTCCAGTTGACACTACCAGCATCTCATGTTAACTACACCGGTGCATAAAGCTAAGATAGTGAGGAGAACTGGAGCCCATGTCACCATGGAGTCACCTCAAAGTTCTCCTGGAGCCACAACATATAGAGACTCACTTCTCTGTCTCTGTCCTCAGAGAAGATCATTGCTATGCAAATATCTACTGTCTGGGAGTTTGCAAGACTGCTGCCAACATTATCCTAGGCTGAATCTTGGAAAATAAACAGCTAGAGATAACATGCCTTTTCATGCAGAGGAAAGGCTGCTGGGCAAGGAGAAATCAGCTGAGAGCCTGGTAACACTAAGCAAGTTTATAGCTGGCAGTGCCCTCTGGTGGCCAGTAGTGGAGATGTGGCTCCTGAGCAGGTCCGACAATCTGGAGCTCTAGGGCTCTGTACAAAAACCAGTGCTTTCTGTACAAATAGACCTTCATATCTATCCAGATGAACAAGAATTACTACTCCTTTTATATTCTGGTGCCTTTTTTCTTATTATGGATGGCAAATATCACGAAGATCATGGACTGCATTCAATGGGAAGCAGTGGAAAATAGTATCTTTGAAGATGGTAAAATTGAAGGAGTCTACTTCCTCCAAAAGATGCACCACACAAGCTGCTATGTGTGAAGCAATTACTTCCAAGACAAAGCCAGAATATAGATTATAGTCTTGCACACACTGTATTTAACTCTTTAGTTAATCTGGGTCATGTTCCAACAAGAACACCACTATGCCTTATATTTAGAAAGGAATCCTCAAGTCCTTATCCCTGATGAGCGATGTACACCACATGTGAAATACCCTAAATGGAAGATTCCCCAGGAGTGCTTTGATTTTCATCTACATTCATCTGGAAATCAAAGAGTCTGGACATCCCAAGGTTCCTACATCACAAACAAACATGATTTTAAGCAGCTACCTCAGCACTGCCAGGGTCTACATCCATGATTGCGTAGATATGGGCTAACATGACTGGTTAAGAATGTTTCCTACAGTCAACATGAGATTTTTCAATTTGTTGAGGGAGGGCCAAGACTCCAAATGCAATGAAGATGGCAGTCTGTGGGCTTAAGTGCACCTTTGCATTAGGCATCAAAAAGTCTGGGAGAACACCTCCTGTCTCATCCTCTGGCTGCTTCAGTGGTGGAGTTGCTTCCCCAAATTAACTGTGTAAGGGAAATATACACATATCAAAACTCTCAAAATTTACAGATTTGATCTGAAGGACTTCATCATAAATCTCCCAGAAAGAAAAGTTGAAGGCAGTTTTCACCACAAGTTCACCCAGACCAAAGGATGAAGGGGTATTATGACAATGTGCTAAGGCACATTCCAGACTTATATTCCCCAAGCCAGTGCAGAGATGAGGTTAAATTTTACAGCTACTGGCCTCCTTACAGACAAATTTTGCTAGCACAATCCTAGCTGGAAATCTGGATGTTCCAGCTTGAGAATTAGGATTCTAAGAAGCCAACCTACAGGAGTGAACAAGGCTAAAATATAATAGAACTGAAGGTCATTGAGAGGAGTGAGCCCACATTCTCAATTATCTCCTATCGAGGAAAACACCCCAGTCAGCAGTTTTTCCGTGTATAATATTAGGGAAGACATGAAGCCCTAGAAATTGTCTATTTCCCATTTCATTCCTTACTTACCTATCTCTGGTTCTTTGGAGGGCTGTGACAACAGTCATTTCAAGTGAGGTGACCCACATCCAGATAGATACATGTTGCATGTTTCTCTCATCTGTGAATGTTAGCTATGAATCTTCAGATGTATAAAGTTCATTTGGAAAATCCATAGAATTCAGGAAATTAGTAAAGAGCTATGTGTGTAATTTCAAGGGAAGGGAGATGGAATTCAGTAGTATAGAGGGCTAAGGGGGAGTAAGAAAACAGGCATGGCTAAATATCACTGGGCATAGAAAGGCAGTGTAAATGAGGGAATACAGAGGTATATATAACAATAGAGGCATTTTGAAAAAGGGTATGAAAACCTACTAATGTAGATACTCCTAAAATGTTTACATATGCATGTTTTAAAGATTTAATTTTTAATTACCTTACCTTTAAATTAAAAGCTAATCATACAAACAAATCACAGTTCCCTCTCCCTCTATTCCTACAGCTACCCCAGCCATGTCTCTATCCCAGCCTCCATCTGCTCCTCATGGAAACTGTGGCCTCCCATGGGGGATCATAAAAGTGTGTCACATCATTAGGTGCAAGATGGAGGCCCTCCCCCTTGCATACTTGTGAAAGTATCCCTCCATAGCAAATGAGCTCCAAAATGCACTAAACATAAATACTGGTTCCACTGCTTAAGGCACCAGAAATTGCCCAATCCTACCAGCTGACTCTCATATTTAGAGGACTTGGTTCAGTCTTAAAAAGGTACCTCAACTGTAAGTCCAGAGTTCATGAATCCCACTTATTCAGGTCAGACGTTTCTATGGATTTCCCCAACATGATCTTGACCCATTTGCTCATCACTTCTGCCTGTCCACAACTGGATTCCAGGAGTCTCTCTCAGTGCTTAGCCGTGAATCTCTGCTTCTGCTTCCATCAATTAATGGGTGAAGACTCTATGATGGCATTTAATGTAGTCATCAATCTCAGTATAGGGGAAGGGTAATTAAGTAGCCTAACCAAGATCGATTAGATTCTTAGTTGGGGTCATCCTTGTGAATTTCTGGGGATTTCCCTAGTTGCAGGTTTCTCATTAAGCCAATGAATGCAATATTTATCAATGTATCTCTTTCCTTGCTCTCTTCTATTCCTTCCAAAACTCCACCTGCCTGATCCCTAATTTACTCCTCTCCACTCTCCTTTTCTTCTCCTATCTCCCTCCCCCTACCCCATACTCCAAATTTACTCAAGAGTACCTGTCCCTATCCCCTTCTCGGGGGTCCATATATTTCTGCCTTAGGTTTCTCCTTGTTTCCTAACTTCCCTGGGGTTGTGGATTGTAGTCTGGTTATCCATTGCTCTATGTCTAATATCCACTTAATATGCACTTGGGTGCATAATATGTTTGTCTTTCTGTGTCTGGATTACCTCACTCAGGATAGTTTCTTCTAGTTCCTGCAAATTTCAAGAGATCATGTGTTTTTATTTTTTATTTTTATTTTTTCTGTTGAGTAGTACTCCATTGCATAAATGTACCACATTTTCTTTATCCATTCATTGTTTGAGAGGCATCTAGATTGCTTCCAGGGTCTGGCTATTAAAAATGATGCTTCTATGACTATAATTGAACAGATATCCCTGTGGTATGAATTGCATCCTTTGGATATATGCTAAGAGTGGAACTACTGACTCTTCAGGGAGATCAATTGCTCTATTACTTTGAAAATGCCATAGTGTTTCCTAAAGTGACTATATGAGACTTCATTCCTACCAGCAATGCAGGAGAACTCTGCTTTCTCTGTATTCTCACCAACACAGACTGTCATTGGTGCTTTTGATTTTAGCATGGCCATTCTGCAAGCTATAAGATGGTATCTCAGAGTCATTTTCAGTTGCATTTCTCTGATGGCTAAGGGTGTTGAGCAATTCCTAAAGTGCCTTTTAGGCATTGGAGATTCCTCTGTTGAGATTTTCAACATTTTTTAGTTGGATTAATTGGTTTTTGGGGAATTTGAATTTTGGATTCTGTGTGTATTTTGTAGGTCAGCCCTGTGTGAGATGTGGGTTTGGTGAAGATCTTTTCCCATTCTGTAAGCTGCCTTTTTTGTCCTGTTGACTGTGTCATTTGCTTATAGAAGCTTCCAAATGGAGTTGTCTTATTACAGGGTGACAATGCTTCCACTAGACATCACAACTAACAAATAAGCATCCACATTCTAAGAATGGGTAACCTCCTTGGACTCCCAGAAAAATTGCAGGCTATTGATATTCCTGTTTGTTTCCTTCCTATTTATGGCAATAATGACATCCTGCTGATGACATACATATATGAGTAATGAAATATGGAAAGATCCAGAAAGCACACAAAGTGCTTAGAGGTGTTGTTGTGTGTGCTATGAGAAAGGATAAATTAACCTGAATCTCGCCCATCTGTGAACTCTGAGAGCTAAAATAGAGACTGACCCAACTAGACATTTCACTAACCCAACAGTAGTGTGAACATCATGGGAATAAACAACCCCATTGTGGTTGGGCCTTTCACAAATGTACCCCAGCTCTGGTGACATTAGCAGTCCAAGAACCTGTGACTAGACAGCTCATAGGCCCTAGAGGAGAACCTATGACTATTATTCTGATAAATCATGTTCTGCTTCAATTTACCCCTTTACCGTGCAAGGAACTTTCTCTTTAATTAGATTAGAATTACTTCATGTCTCCTTCCCTGTGAAGCTACCAGTTCTTCCACCTCCAAAATTCACAGCCTCCTGTTATTAATCTTTATTATTATAGCTACATATTATTGAATAAACACATAAATACAACATGCTGAGTCTGTTCAGTGTTGTCTGTATGTGTATTTTTCTATGGCTGACAGTTTGTTGGTATTGGGTAACCAATCAGAACAATCATTCCTGGGGAAAAGGAGTTCTCTGTCTGTCTGTTTGTCATCTACATCTCTTTCTTCTTCTCTTCTCTTCTCTTCCTTCTCTTCTCTCCTCCTCCTCCTCCTCCTCTCTCTCTCTCTCTCTCTCTCTCTCTCTCTCTCTCTCTCTCTCTCTGCCATTGTTATTTTTTAAGCTTTTCTTGTAGGTTTGAAGCCAGGTGACATTTCCCTAATCCTCAATGGGATGTTCACTGGTGGTGAAATTTTTCATTTACTGTTTAGGCAGC
>NW_023276987.1:0-46303 GCF_003668045.3 Cricetulus griseus | reverse complement strand
TTCCAGGACAGTCAGAGAAACCTGCCTGGGGAGAGGGAAGGGGTGGGGTGCAGGGAAGAATGAGGAAAAATATAAAGAAACTAAACCCAAACCAACCAGATGGCACTTAATAACCATCGAAGCTGAAATATAAAAGCAGAGAAATTTTTTGATGAAATTCAACATGCCTTCACAATGAAAGTTGTACAGCCATTAGGATTAGAGGGAACACGAGTCTATCGAATAAAAGCTAGAATCCCAAATCATCATAAAAGATGGGAATCTTACAGCCAACCTCAAAATTGAGAAAAGCTTGAAGCAATTCAGCAGCAGACAAACAAGTTCCCAGTGTACCCTCCCTTTTCTCCAGGCCCCATCTAAGAGTAAATTTTGTCTGTCCCTGAGGACAGTGTTTTTAAATTAATTTTTATTTAAATTAAAAACAATCTTATTTTACATAGGGATCCCAGGTCCTTCTCCCTGCTGTCCTTCCATTATTCCCACCAAACCCCCGCCCCCCGCCACCCCCCTTGTCATCCACTCCTCAGGGAGTGTGAGGCTTCCCATGGGGGGAATCATCAAAGTCTGTCACATCACTTATTTGTGATTTCTCCCAACACTCAACCCCCACCCCCATCCCTACCTCCACCCCAACACCAATATATCTAGTATCCTTCCATAGAGAATGGGCTCCCGATGTCCATTTGTGCACTTGTGATAAATACTGGTTCCACTGCCAGAGGCCACATAGACTGCCCCAGACCTCTAAATGGCACCCATGTTCAGGGGACCAGGTATGCTGGTTCCCCAGCTATCAGACTGGGGTGATCCATGAGCTCCCTCCTGTATAGGTCAGCTGTTTCTGTGGGCTTCCCCAGCGTGGTCTTAACGGATGCCTTTGTTCATCACTCTTCTTTCCCTCTCTACAACTGAATTCCAGGAGTTCGGCTCAATGCTTAGCTGTGAATCTATGCTTCTACCTCCATCAGCTACTGGATACAGGTTCTATGATGGATATGGCATTTAAGGTAGTCATCAATTTCATGATAGGAGAAGGACATTTAAGTAGCCTCTCCACTGTCACTTGGATCCTTAGTTGGAGTCATCCTTGTGGATCCCTGGAGATTTTCCTAGTGCTGGGTTTCTCCTTAAACCCATAATGGTTCCCTCTATTAAGGTATCTTTCTCCTTGCTCTCCTTCTCTGTTCTTTCCCCAACTCAACCTTCCTAATCCTTCATCCCCCCCCCACTGCCATACTCCCAATTTATTCAGGAGATCTTGTCCCTTTCCACTTCTGGAGAGAGGCCTCCTGCCTCTTTGTCTCCCCTTTCCCCTGAGAGGACATCTGGATGTTTGGAAGGTTTTTTTGTTTGTTTGTTTGTTTCATGTAAGTGGGGCGGGGGGGGGCGGGGGGAGCTCCTCAGACATAACTCTGAAACACTTAACATGGAATATGGCCTGTTTCTGGCCCATCCTGTCTGTTCTGTCTCTGGTCTTTTGTCAGTTCATGGTCCACCACCCACATGGCAGCCACCACATGTGTTTCTTGTATTCAGTAGAAGGATGGATTCTGTCTTCATATCCATTCTGTTAGCCTGTATCTTTTTATAGGCAAGTTAAGACCATTGACATTGAGGGATATTAATGATCATTGATTGTTGATTCTTGTTTGTTTTGGATTTGTTGGTGGTGGTGTTATGTGTGGATTCCTCCCCCCCCCTTTTTTTCTTTTGGTAAAGTGGGATTATATATTGACTATGTTTCTGTGAGTGTAGTTATCTGCATTGGGTTGGAGTTTTCCTTCCAGTACTTTCTGTAGGGCTGGATTTGTGGATATGTATTGTTTAAATCTGGTTTATTATAGAATATCTTGTTTTCTCCATCTATAGTGATTGAAAGCTTTGCTGGATACCATAGTCTGAGCTGGCACCCCTATTCCCTTAGCGTTTGTAGAACATCTATCCAGGACCTTCTGGCTTTGAAAATTTCCATTGAAAAGTTTGGTGTAATTTGGATAGGTCTGCCTTTATATGTTATTGGCCTTTTTCTTTTGCTGCTCTTAATATTTTTTCTTTATTCTGTAAGTTTGGTGTTTTGATTATTATGTGGCAAGGGGACTTCTTTTTGTGGTGCAGTCTTTTTGGTGTTCTGTAAACTTCTTGTACTTTCATAGGCATATCCCTCTTTAGGTTGGGGAAGTTTTCTTCTATGGTTTTTGTTGAATATGTTTTCTGTACCTTTGAGCTGTATTTCTTCACCTTCTTCTATACCTATTATTCTTAGGTTTTGCCTTTTCATGGTGTCCCATATTTCCTGGATATTTTGTGTTAGGGATTTGTTAGACTTGAGATTCTCTTTGGTTGATGACTTTATATCCTTTAGTGAGTCTTCAACACCTGAGATTCTCTCTTCCATCTCTTGTATTCTATTGGTTATACTTATCTGTAGTTCCCGATTGTTTACCCAGAGAGATTGCGGTGAATGGGGCTTTGGACAGGAGTTGGGCAAGAGCAGAGGGTCACTCACCTCATTATGGATCAGGTCGGCGGAACGGGAAGCCTGAAATATTTTCTTAAACACCCTGCTTTTTAGTAATGGCTTCTTTATTTGTATAGAGAGCTTGACATCTGAAGAGTGTAGTCTTGTTTCTCAGTTAAATTTCAGGAACTCAACTTAGTAAACACAACCAGAATGATGTATTTTCATCTCATTCTGTGGAGTGAGAATGATTTACTCAGAAGGAGTATCAGATTCTTGAGAAAGAAATGAGTCAGAACACTTTGATGTGAATATCCCATCTGCCTCTCACCTCTTACACTTTCTTGACATAAATTTTGTATTCACTAGCTCCTTGTAAACACTGCATGATATAATTTTCCCCATCTTTCTAGTGAAGCTGTTTTAAATGGTTTCCTACCAATACTCAGCTCTATTTTATATATCAACCTTCAGTGTTATAAAGTGTTCACTACACACTGGTAAGGTCTAGAGGTTCATACCAACAGTTTTGTTTTTATTGGCAACTGGATATATGCAAGAGATGGTGCATGAGATGAGACGATCTTTATATATTACAGTCTTGGTTTTGCATGATACCTTACACATCCCAGAGACCCAAGGCAAGCTCACTCTACATGGTTCTGCTTGGTGAATGACACAGGTGAAAAATCTCATTTTCCCCTGGTGTAATGAGGTTAGAAATGTTCGTTGGTGAGTTTGTTCCCTTATCTGATCTTTTAAAGTCATGACACAGTATTAGATACTGTTTCTGAAACACTGCAGTATCTGTATGTAGAAACTATCAGGAAGTGAATGTTTCACTATTATCTAATGACTATTTCTAAAATTCTATAATAGCACACACAACTTCTGTAGATTGTTCAGGAAAAGATTTTTAAGAGGTTCATTTCTGGCTTCCAAGTTTCACCACATTCACTCACTAAGGACCATTTATGCAGCTGAATGAACCTTTAGGCTAACCCAGTAGAAATGGTGGGATCACTTGATTAGATTTTAGTTTGCCATATAACATGAGTATCACAGTGACAAGTGAGTTCTAATTTACAATGAAACAAGCAACTAACAACAATAGACAGCTGTTTTCTGAGATGGATGCTCAAGTCTGCATAAACTTTATTAGTCTTAACAGATGGAGACAATAACCATATAGAATAATAAGAAAAGAGTGGAAAATGTTTTGAGTATCAGATGTCCTTTAATATATTTTAATTCACTCTCCGAAAGCCTAGTCTTGATAAATTAACTGTGGCATGTACCTCCAATCACAGTACTTGAAGAGATACTTAGGTGGCATCTGCTTCTGATTAGTCACTCCTCTTCATCCTTTCCTTACAACATACAGGAGACACACACCATCCCCATTCTCAGCTCTACATTGTACTGAAATGCTTTTGTTAAGGTGAGAAACCAGGCCTAATGTCAGGAGAGAGCACTATGTCCTTCAAGGCAATGCCCCAGACTCTCTCTCTCTCTCTCTCTCTCTCTCTCTCTCTCTCTCTCTCTCTCGTGTGTGTGTGTGTGTGTGTGTGTGTGTGTGTGTGTGTGTGTTCATGCCTTACTACTCCAAAGACAAATCCCCACTTTCTCCTTTCCTGGGAAACAATGAACCCTAAACATATTATACTAAAATGTTTCTGTGTTCTGAGTCCTTTCCATTTTATTTTCCCCAGGAGACTCACAATCTCTTCTCACTGGTGAGTTTCAGGAGCCATCTCATTGCCCTCCTGAGAATCCTTATGAATCGGAAAACAGCTCTGTGCAGAGGAGCCTCACTCTGCAACAGCCTTTTCTCCTGAGAATTAGTTCTGTCACAGAAGATCTGAGTCACTCTAGCCACAAGAGAGGTGTCCCAATAACTTAATCATTTTTCTACTGCATCAGCACTGCCACATCTCCTGGAGAACAAGTCATACAAACCAGAGCATTTATTCATGACCTGGCACTCTGAATTTTGAGTTAAGATGATGAATATTGATCGGTCCCTGAGGACCCTGGGATCCTGACTCTGCTGAGATCACTGGGCTATTCCTGCCCCCACAGAGTTCAGAGAGTGCAGAGGTGAGCTGCTTCAGTCCCTGCTTGGGCCCAACTTCCACCTGCCCACCCTGGCAAACCCTGCCCCGGGATCTTCGACCCCTGAGGACCAAGAAACCCAGAGTCTGCTGACATCTCTGCACCAGTGCTGCTCTCACCCACCTGGAGAGCGAGTGCCTCAGACCTGCCTGCACCCAACTTGAAATCCATCAGAGTATCAAAGTCAATTGCACACACCTGAAGAGAACACTAGACCCATACACACCGACTGTACCCACTGGAACAAGAGATGGGAAGATGACAATATAAGAACACATCCAACAACAGGAAAACCAATATGACACCACCAGAGTCCAGGGACTCTACACCAGCAAGACATGAACATCCCAACACAGAAGAAGCAGAAGAGAGCAACCTTAAAAACAACTTCATGCAGATAGAGAACCTAAGAGAGGAAATCAGAAAATCCTTCAGAGAAATGGAAGAAAAGACAAACCAAAAGATGCAAGAAATCGCTTTCCGCCAACCAACCCAGGAACTAGGTGAGTGAGTCTCTGCCCTTACCCAACTCCTGCCCAAAACATCACTCACCCTGACTACCCCACCCCACCCCCGAACCTGCGCCTGCCGGCTTGGGGTAGACATGCCCAAGCAGGGAGGAGCTCCCTGCTCCCTGAATCTAGTAGCATCCCACTCTTCCATCACTCTTCCATCCTTTCCACCGACCAACCCAGGAATAGGTGAGTGAGCCTCTGCCCTTACCCAACCCCCACCCAAACCATCACTCACCCCAACCACCCTGGGCCTGCGCCTGCCTGCTTGAGGTAGACACGCACAGACAAGGAGGAGCTCCCTGAATCTGGAAACATGCACTCTTCCATCTCTTTCCGCCAACCAATCCACGAGGAGTGAGGAGACTACCAGGAGCATCAAGATCATCCAGAGTTGTGGACATTGAATTCCGGGCCCCCACACACCACTGGGTCACAAAAGGAGATAGAGAGAACCCACCTGCACCCACTAAAAGAAGATATGGGGAGAAGACAGAATAAGATTTCACTCAACAACAGAAAGACCAATATGACACCACCAGAATCTAGGGACTCCACTCCAGCAAGATCTGAAAAGCCCAACACAGAGCATGAAGATGAGATGGACCTCAAAAATTATCTCAGCAAGATGATAGAGACCTTTAAAGAGGAAACAAGAAAATCCCTTAAAGAAATAGAAGAAAAAGCAAACAAAAAATTACACGAAATGGAGGAAAAGACAAACCAAAAAATTCAAGAAATCAACAAATCTCTTAAAGAGTCTAAAGAAAGCCAAGAAAAAACATCCAAACAAGTGAAGGATGTTCTTGAAACAGTTCAAAGCATGAAAGCTGAAATAGACACAATAAAGAAAACACAGAATGAGGCCATGCTGGAAATGGAAAGGTTGGATAAACGATCAGGAACTAAAGATGTGAGTATAACCAATAGAATTCAAGAGATGGAAGAGAGAATCTCAGCTATTGAAGACTCGCTAGAGGATATACATTCATCAACCAAAGAAAACCTCAAGTCCAACAAATCCCTAACACAAAATATCCAGGAAATATGGGACACCATAAAAAGACCAAACCTAAGAATAATAGGTGTAGAAGAAGGTGAAGAAACACTGCTCAAAGGTACAGAAAACATATTCAACAAAATCATAGAAGAAAACTTCCCCAACCTACAGAAGGATATGCCTATGAAAGTACAAGAAGCTTACAGGACACCAAACAGACTGGACCACAAAAAGAAGTCCCCCGACACATAATAATCAAAACACCAAATCTACAGAATAAAGAGAAAATATTAAGAGCAGCAAAGGAAAAAGGCCAAGTAACATATAAAGGCAAACCAATCAGAATCACACCCGACTTCTCAATGGAAACTCTGAAAGCCAGAAGGTCTTGGATAGATATCCTACAAGCACTAAGGGAGCATGGATGTCAACCCAGACTACTGTACCCAGCAAAACTTTCAATCACTATAGATGGAGAAAACAAGATATTCCACGACAAAAGCAGATTTAAACAATACATATCCACAAATCCAGCAATACAGAAGGTTCTGGAAGGATAACTCCAACCCAACGAACATAACTACACTCACAAAAACACTGGCAATAGATAATCTAACTTTACCAAACGCAAAAAGAAACAAGAGGGCGAAATCCACACGCAATGACACCACCAAAAATAAATCCAAAACAAAGAAGAACCAATGAACAATGGACATTAATATCCCTAAATGTCAATGGTCTTAACTTACCCATAAAAAGATATAGGCTAACAGAATGGATACGAAGACAGAATCCATCCTTCTGCTGTTTACAAGAAACACACCTCAATTTCAAAGACAGGCGATACCTCAGAGGAAAAGGATGGGAAAAAATTTTCCAATCAAATGGGCTCAAGAAACAAGCTAGTGTAGCAATCGTACAAAAGCACCCACATTTGTAAAAGAAACATTACTAAAACTCAAACCACACATAAAACCACACACATTTATAGTAGGAGACTTCAACACCCCCCTTACACCACCAGACAGAAACTTAACAAAGAAATAAAGGATCTGACAGAAGTTATGACCCAACTGGGTTTAACAGATATCTATAGAACATTCCATCCAAACACAAAAGAATATGCTTTGGCAGCAAAGCAAACCTCCACAGTTACAAAAGAATTGAAATAACCCCCTGTATCTTATCAGACCACCATGCATTAAAGCTAGAATTCAACAGCAATACAAATTGCAGAAAACCTACATTCGCATGGAAAATGAATAACACCCAATTGCACCATTCCTGGGTTGAGGAAGAAATAAAAAAACAAATTAAAGACTTCCTAGAATTTAATGAGAATGTAGACACAACATACCCGAACTTATGGGACACCCTGAAAGCAGTGCTAAGAGGGAAGTTCATAGCACTAAGTGCTCACATGAAGAAACTGGAAGAAAGTCACATTAGAGAATTGACAGAACAACTGAAAGCTTTAGAGAAAAAAGAAGCAAACACACCAAGGAGGAGTAGACGCCAGGAAATAATCAACCCGAGAGCCGAAAGTAGAAACTAGGAAAACAGTACAAAGAATCAATGAAACAAAGAGTTGGTTCTTTGAGAAGATCAATAAGATAGACAAACCTCTAGCCAAACTAACCAAAAGGCAGAGAGAGAGCATGCTAATTAACAAAATCAGAAATGAAAAGGGGGATATAACAACGGACACTGAGGAAATCCAGAGAATCTTCAGGTCATACTTTGAAAACCTGTACTCCACAAAATTGGAAAATCTAAAGGAAATGGACAGCTTTCTGGATAAATATCACTTACCAAAATTAAATCAAGATCAGATAAACAGTTTAAATCGACCTATAACCCCTAATGAAATAGAAGCAGTCATCAAAAACCTCCCAAACAAAAAAAGCCCAGGGCAAGATGGCTTCACAGCAGAATTCAACCAGAAATTCAAACAAGAGCTAATTCCAGTACACCTCAAACTGTTCCACACAATAGAAGCAGATGAGATATTGCCAAACTCTTTCTACGAGGCTACAATCACTTTGATACCCAAGCCACACAAAGATATGACTAAGAAAGAGAACTGCAGACCAATATCCCTCATGAACATCGATGCTAAAATACTCAATAAAATATTGGCAAACTGAATCCAAGAACATATCAGAAAAATCATCCACCATGATCAAGTAGGCTTCATCCCAGGGATACAAGGATGGTTCAACATATGAAAATCCATCAATGTAATCCACCATATAAACAAACTGAAAAAGAAAAACCACATGATCATCTCACTAGATGCTGAAAAAGCCTTTGACAAAATCCAACATCTCTTCATGATAAAGATCTTGGAGAGAACAGGAATAACAGAAACATATCTAAACATGATAAACGCAATATACACAAAACCAATAGCCAACATCAAACTAAGTGGAGAGAAACTCAAAGCGATTCCTCTAAAATCAGGGACAAGACAAGGCTGTCCACTCTCTCCATATCTCTTCAATATTGTATGTGAAGTTCTGGCTAGAACAATAAGACAAGAAAAGGGGATCAAAGGGATACAAATTGGAAAGGATGAGGTAAACTTTCACTATTTGCAGACGACATGATAGTCTACATTAGTGACCCGAAAAACTCTACCAGGGAACTCCTACAGCTGATAAACATCTTCAGCAAGGTAGTAGGACACAAAATTAACTCAAAAAAATCAGTAGCCCTACTATATACAAATGATAAATCCAATGAGAAAGAAATCAGGGAAACATCACCTTTCACAATATCCACAAGCAACATAAAATATCTTGGGATAACACTAACCAAAAAAGTGAAAGACCTGTACAATAAGAACTTTGAGACTTTAAAGAAAGAAATTAAAGAAGATACCAGAAAATGGAAAGATCTCCCATGCTCTTGGATAGGTAGAATTAACATAGTAAAAATGGCAATCCTGCCAAAAGCAATCTACAGATTCAATGCAATCCCCATCAAAATCCCAACACAGTTTTTCACAGACATTGAAAGAACAATACTCAACTTTATATGGAAAAATAAAAAACCCAGGATAGCCAAAACAACTCTTTACAATAAAGGATCTTCTGGAGGCATCACCATCCCCTACTTCTACTATAGAGCCATAGTTCTGAAAACGCTTGGTATTGGCACAAAAATAGACTGATAGACCAATGGAATCGAATTGAAAACCCTGATATCGACCCACGCACCTACGGACACCTTATTTTTGACAAAGGTGCTAAATCTATACAATGGAAAAAAGATACCATCTTCAACAAATGGTGCTGGTACAATTGGATTCAGACATGCAGAAAATTGCAGATAGATCCATACCTGTCACCATGCACAAAACTTAAGTGCAAATGGATCAAAGATCTCAGCATAAATCCAGCCACACTGAATCTTCTAGAAGGGAAAGTGGGAACTACCCTTGAACAAATTGGCACAGGAGACCACGTCCTGAACATTACGCCAGTAGCACAGATACTGAGGTCTGCAATTAATAAATGGGACCTCCTGAAACTGAGAAGCTTCTGCAAGGCAAAGGAAACAGTTAGTAGGATAAAACGACCACCCACAGAATGGGAAAAGATCTTCACTGATCCCACATCTGACAGAGGACTGATTTCCAAAATATATAAGGAGCTCAAGAAGCTAGCCACCAAAACACCAAACAATGAAATTAAAAAGTGGGGTGCAGAACTAAATAGAGAATTCTCAACAGAGGAATCTGAAATGGCTGAAAGACACTTAAGAAAGTGCTCAAAATCATTGGCCATCAGAGAAATGCAACTCAAAACAACTCTGAGATACCATCTCACACCTGTCAGAATGGCTAAAATCAAAAATACCAATGACAATCTATGCTGGAGAGGATGTGGAGAAAAAGGAACACTCCTCCATTGCTGGTGGGAGTGCGAACTTGTAAGACCACTCTGGAAATCAGTATGGCGGTTGCTCAGAAAAATGGGAATCAGTCTACCTCAAGATCCAGCCATTCCTCTCTTGGGTATATACCCAAATAGGGCATGTACTTACAACAAGGACATATGTTCAACCATGTTCATAGCAGCATTGTTTGTAATAGCCAGAACCTGGAAGCAACCTAGATGCCCCTCTACTGAAGAATGGATTGAGAAAATGTGGCACATCTATACAATGGAGTACTACTCAGCAGAAAAAAGCAATGGAATCTTGAAATTCGCAGGCAAATGGATGGAACTAGAAGAAACCATCCTGAGTGAGGTAACCCAGTCACAAAAAGACAAACATGGTATGTACTCACTCATATATGAATTTTAGACATAGAGCAAAGGATTACCAGCCTATAATCCTCTTCACCAAAGAAACTAGGAAACATGAAGGACTCTAAGGGATAAATGGGCCCCAGGAATAGGAAGTGGCATGAACTCCTGAACTAATTGGGAGCATGAAGGTATGGGGGAAGGAGCTGCTACAATAAGAGCAAGAGAAGAGGAGAAGAGAAGAGGAAATGGAGGGGCAGAAACATTGAGTTGGGGGAAGAATAGAGGAAAGAGAGCAGGATGAGGGATACTATATCAGAGGGAGCCACTATAGGTCCGAGAAGAGATCTGGAACCAGGGAGATCTCCAGAGACCTACAAGGATGACATGATCTGACAATCCAGGCAGTGGTGGAGAGGATAACCTAAAAGCCCTTCCCCTAAAATGAGATTGATGACTTCTCTTTATGCCATCCTAGAGCCCTCATCCAGTGGCTGATGGAACCAGAGACAGACATCCATAGATATACACTGAGCTGAAATCGGGAATTTAGTTGAAGAGAGGGAGGAATGAAGAGCGAATGGGTCTGTACCAGGTTGGAGAAACCCATAGGAACAGTTGACCTGAACAAGGGAGAGCACATCGACCCCAGATGCTGTCGGGGAGGCCAGTACAATACTGATCCAGACCCCGGAACATGGATGTCAATAAGGAAGCCTCTGCACTCCAGGGAGCCTCTGGTGGTGGATTAGTATTTTTCCCTGGTGCAAGAAGGGACTTTGAGAGCCCATGCCACGTGAAGGGTTACACTCTGGCCCTGGACACATGGGGCAGGGCCTAGGACCAGCACAGGAAGATTTGTTGGACGTTGCAGAGCCCCTGTTGAGGGCCCTACCCTGCCTGGGGAGTGGTGGGTGGATGGGGTGGGGGGTAGGCTGGGGGTGGGGGAGGAGGATGGGGGTGAGGGGAGGGAGAGGGAGGAGGGACTTACATGTGAAACAAGCTTGTTCCCTAACTAGAACTAATAAAAAAAAAGATGCAAGAAATCAAGGAAAGCCAAAAAAGGCAAGAAAATACAATTAAACAGCTGAAGTAAATAGTTCAGGACCTGAAAGAAAACACAAACTGAGGAAATGCTGGAAGTGGAAAAGCTGAGTAAACAATCAGGAACCACAGATGCAAGCATAAACAATAGAATACAAGAGATGGAAGACAGAATCTCAGATGCTGAAGACAAACGAGAGGAAATAAACTCATCAAGCAAAGAAAATCTGAAGTCTAACAAATCCATAACACAAAATATCCAGGAAATATGGGACACCGTGAAAAGACCAAACCTAAGGATAATAGGTATAGAAGAAGGTGAAGAAACCCAACTCAATGGTTTAGAAAACATATTCAACAAAAATCATAGAAGAAATTTTTCCCAACCTAAAGAAAGACATGCCAATGAAAGTACAAGAAGCCTACAGAACACCAAATAGAGTGGACCACAAAAGAAATTCCCCTCGTCACATAATAATTAAAACACCAAACGTACAGAATATAGAAAAAATATTAAGAGCAGCAAGGGGAAAAGGCCAAGTAGCATATAAAGGCAAACCTATCAGAATCACACCAGACGTCTCTATGGAAACTCTGAAAGCTAGAAGGACCTGGATAGATATTCTACCAACTCTGAGAGAACATGGATGCCAGCCCAGACTGCTATACACAGCAAAGCTTTCAATCACCACAAATGGAGAAAACAAGATATTCCATGACAAAACCAGATTTAAACAATATGTAACCATTAATCCAGCCCTACAGAAAGTACTGGAAGGAAAATTCCAACCTAAGAAAATTAACTACACTCACATAAACATAGGCAATAGATAATCCCACTCTACAAAAACACTAAATAAAAGGCAGGGTAAATCCACATACAATACCAGTACCAACAACAAACCAAAAACAAACAAGAATAAACACTCATTGGACCTTAATTTCCCTCAATATTAATGGTCTTAACTCGCCTATAAAAAGACACAGGCTAACAGATTGGATACAAAGACAGAATCCATCCTTTCTGCTGCATACAAGAAACACACTATAAATTCAAAGACAGACATTACCTCAGAGTAAAGGGTTGGGATAAGATACTCCAATCAAATGGACCCAAGAAACGAGCTGGGGTAGCTATCCTAGTATCTAACAAGATAGAGTTCAAACTAAACTCAGTCAAAAGAGATGAAGAAGGTCATTTCATATTCATCACAGGAAAAATCCATCAGGAAGAAGTCCCAATTCTAAACATCTATGCCCCAAATACAAAGGCACCCACATTCGTAAAAGAAACATTATTAAAACTCAAATCACAAATAAGGCCTCACAGTTATAGTGGGAGACTTCAACATCCCACTCTCACCACTAGACAGGACCACCAGACAGAAACTTAACAAAGAGACAAAGGAACTAACAGAAGTTAATACCCAATTGGGATTAACAGACATTTATAGAACTTTCTATCCAAGCACAAAAGAATATACCTTCTTTTCAGCATCACATGGAACCTTCTCAAAAATGGACCACATTCTCAGCAACATAGCAAACCTCAACAGGTACAAAAGAACTGGAATAATCCCGTGTCTTATCAGACCACCATGCTTTAAAGTTAGAATTCAAAATCAAATCAAAGTGCAAAAAACCTACCAACTCATGGAAATTGAACAACACGCAATTGCAATGTTCCTGGGTCAAGGAAGAAATAAAGAAATTAAAGACTTCCTAGAATTCAATGAAAATGTGGACACAACATACCCAAACTTATGGGACACTTTGAAAGCAGTACTAAGAGGAAAGTTCATAGCTCTAAGTGCTCACATGAAGAAACTAGAGAATAGCCACACCAGAGATTTGACATCACAGCTGAAAACTCTAGGAAAAAATGGAAGCAAATTCACCCCAGAGGAGCAGATGCCAGGAAATAATCAAACTGAGGGCAGAAATCAATAAAGTTGAAACAAAGAAAACGATTCAAAGAATCAATATAACAAAGAGTTGGTTCTTCGAGAAAATCAGCAAGATAGACAAACTGTTATCCAAACTAACCAAAAGTCAGAGAGAGATCATGCAAATTAACAAAATCAGAAATGAAAAGGGGGACATAACAATGGACACTGAGGAAATCCAGAGAATCTTCAGGTCATACTTTGAAAACCTGTACTCGACAAAATTTGAAAATTTAAAGGAAATGGACAATTTTCTGGACAGTTGTCACTTACCAAAATTGAATCAAGAACAGATAAGCAACTTAAACAGACCTATAACCTCTAAGGAAATAGAAGCAGTCATCAAAAGTCTCCCAACCAAAAAAAGCCCGGGGCCAGATGGATTCACTGCAGAATTCTACTCCTCAAATTGTTCCACAAAATAGAAGCAGAAGGGACACTGCCAAACTCTTTTTACGAGGCTACAATAACCTTGATACCCAAGCCACACAAAGACACAACTAAGAAAGAGAACTACAGACCAATATCCCTCATGAACATTGATGCAAAAATTCTCAATAAAATCCTGGCAAATTGAATACAAGATCATATCAGAGAAATCATCCACCATGATCAAGTAGGCTTCATCCCAGGCATGCAAGGATGGTTCAACATATGAAAATCCATCAATGTAATCACCATATAAACAGACTGGGGAAAAAAAAACACATGATCATCTCACTAGATGCCAAAAAAGCCTTTGACAAAATCCAACACCCCCTCGTGATAAAGGTCTTGGAGAAATCAGGGATAACAGGAACATACCTCAATATAATAAAAGCAATATACAGCAAGCCAACAGCCAACATCAAATTAAATGGAGAGAAACTGCATCTTATTCCTCTAAAATCAGGGACAAGACAAGGCTGTCCACTCTCTCCATACCTCTTCAATATTGTCCTTGAAGTCCTAGCTAGAGCAATAAGACAACAAAAGGAGATCAAGGGAATACAAATCAGAAAGGAAGAAGTAAAACTCTCACTATTTGCAGACGGTACGATAGTCTAAATTAGTGACCCGAAAAACTCTACCAGGGAACTCCTACAGCTGATAAACACCTTCAGCAAAGTGCCAGGATACAAGATTAACTCAAAAAAATCTGTAGCCCTACTATATACCAATGACACATTGGTGGAGAAAGAAATCAGAGAAACATCACGCTTTACAATTGCCACAAACAACATAAAATACCTTGGGGTAACACTAACCAAAAATGTGAAAGACCTGTACAATAAGAATTTGAGTACAATAAGAAATTAAAGAAAATACCAGAAAATGGAAAGATCTCCCATGCTCTTGGATAGGTAGGATCAACATAGTAAAAATGGCAATCTTGCCAAAAGCAATCTACAGATTCAATGCAATCCCCATCAAAATCCCAACACAATTCTTCACAGACCTTGAAAGAACAATTCTCAACTTTATATGGAGAAACAAAAGACCCAGGATAGCCAAAACATCCCTGTACAATAAAGGAACTTCTGGAGGCATCACCATCCCTGACTTCAAGCTCTATTACAGAGCTATAGTCCTGAAAACAGCTTGGTATTGGCACAAAAATAGACAGGTAGACCAATGGAATAGAGTTGAAAACCCTGATATTAACCCACACACCTACAAACACCTTGTTGTTTTTTGACAAACAATCCAAATATATACACTGGAACAAAGAGAACATCTTCAACAAATGGTGCTGGCAACTGGATGCAAACATGTAGAAGACTACAGATAGGCCCAAGCCTATTGCCCTGCACAAAACTTAAGTCAAAATGGATCAAAGACCTCAGCATAAACCCAGCCACACTGAACTTATTAGAAGATAAAGTGGGAAATACCCTTGAATTAACCGGTACAGGAGACCGCTTCCTGAACATAACACCAGTAGCACAGACACTGAGATCAACAATTAATAAATGGGACCTCCTGAAACTGAGAAGCTTCTGTAAAGCAAAGGACACAGTCAGCAAGACAAAACGACAACCCATGGATTGGGAAAAGATATTCACCAACCCCACATCGGACAGAGGGCTGATCTCCAAAATATACAAAGAACTCAAGAAGCTAGTTTCCAAAACACCAAACAATCCAATTAAAAAGTGGGGTACAGAACTAAATAGACAGTTCTCAATAGAGGAATCTAAAATGGCTGAAAGACACATAAGAAAGTGTTCAACATCCTTAGCCATCAGGGAAATGCAAATCAAAACAACTCTGAGATACCATCTTATTCCTGTCAGAATGGCCAAAATCAAGAACACCAATATAGTTCATGCCGGAGAGGATGTGGAGAAAGAGGAACACTCCTCCAATGCTGGTGGGAGTGCCAACTCATGCAGCCACTTTGGAAATCAGTATGGCGACTCCTCAAAAAAATGGGAATCAGTCTACACAAGATCCAACAATTCCATTCTTAGGCATATGCATAAAAGAAGTACAGTCATACAACAAGGACATCTGTTCAACAATGTTCATAGCAGTACTATTTGTAATAGCCAGAAACTGGAAGCAGCCTAGATGCCCCTCAGTGGAAGAATGGATAGAGAAAATGTGGTACATTTACACAATGGAGTACTACTCAGAGGAAAAAAACAATGGAATCTTGAAATTGCAGGAAAATGGATGGATCTAGAAGAAACCATTCTGAGCGAGGTAACCCAATCGCAAAAAGACAAACATGGTATGTACTCACTCGTATGCAGATTTTAAACATAGAATAAGGATTACCAGCTTACAATCCACACTGCCAAAGAAGCTAATAAACAAGGAGGTCCCTAAGAGAGACATACTTGGTCCCCTAGAGAAGGGGAGAGGTTCAATATCTGCTGAGCAAATTGGGAGCACGGGAAGAGGGGGGAGGGAGCTAGCAGAATGAGAAGGGGAGGAGAAGAGGGATGCCGAGGACATGAGGGAGCAGAAAGTATGAGTCGGGGGAAGAATACACGATAACAAGAATGGAGATATCATAATTGAGGGAGACATTTTTGGTTTACAGAGAAATCAGGCACTAGGGAAATGTCTGGAGATCTACAAAGATGACACTAGCTAACTATCTCAGCAATGGGGGTGAGGGGGGAGGAGGCTACCTTAAATGACCTCCTCTGATTATGAGATTGATGACTGACTTATATGCGTTCATCCAGCAGCTGGTGGAAGTAGAAGCAGACACCCATAACTAATCACCAAACTGAACTGGAACCCAGATGCAGAGAAGGACCAGTGAAGAGCACAGAGGTCCAGACCAGGCTGGTGAAACCCACAGAAACAGCTGACCTGAACATCAGGGAACTCTTGCTCCCCAGTCTGATAGCTGGAATACTAACATGGGACTGATCCAGACCCCAAGAACATGAGTTTCTGTGAGGAAACCTCAGAAATCTATGGGACCTCCTGTAGAAGCCCAGTATATATCCTTAGCATAGGTGTGGACTTTGGGAGCCCATTCCATATAGAGGAATACTCCCTGAGCCAAGACACACAGGGGTGGGCCTAGGCCCTATCCCAAAGGATATGAAAGACTCTGATGACACCCTATAGAAGGCCTCACCATCCAGGGGGAGCAGAAAAGATATGTGACAGATAAGGTTTTAGTTGGGGGGGGTAGGTGAGGACAGGTGGGAGAAGGGAACTGGGATTGTCATGTAAAACAATCCTGTTTCTAATTCAAATAAAAAAAGTTGGAAAAAAAAAAAACAAAAAAAAATCAAGAGCCAAGTCATCAATCATATAAATCTTTTAAACACCAAAGACTCAAAAAAAAAAAAGATGGTGAATATTATGTTCTTGTTAGTGATAACTAAATAAAGTTTTCAGTCTCATTATAGTGAGTTCACTGTGGTTTGCCATAGATGTTGGTTATTCCCTTCTGTTACTAATTTATCATCTGCTTTTATTTAAATCCTGAAAACGTTTTGGATTTTATGAAATGAAATCACCATCTGCAATAATTGTGTTACTAATATCATACACTTATCAATATCTTAGAAAAATCATACAGTGTGTAAATTATTTTACTATTCTGCTGAACTCGGTCTCTAGTATTGTGTGGTAGATGATTGTTTTGTATTACATTATGCTTGCTACAAGCAATGATGGTTTGAGTTTTATTCCCATGAGACATCTGTTTGACTTCATGAAAGGAGGTAATATTGACCTTATTTGGGCAACAAAAAGAGAGAGACACAGACAATGTACTACTATCTTTTGGGAGAATTTGAGTGTTGGCATTTATCTTTTATTAAATGGTTGGCAGAATACATCAAAGAACTCATCTGTTCAAGGACTTGATTTCTGTTGTAAATAAGCACTGATTTTTGTCTATGCAACCTTTAAAGGTAAATTCAGATCATGTTTCTACATTGAACAGTTTTGGTAGCTTTTGTTCTAGGACTTTGTACATCTTAAGACATAATGGAAATATAAAAAAACCACAAAAGAATAAAGTTAATATCTCTTATTATATCATAATTCAGTACAATAAAACTAGAAATCAATAGAAAGGACACATAGAAACTACAGAACCACCTTGAATAGACCAATATATTTTTATTGAATCATTCAAGGTATCAGGGAGGAAACTTGCAAATTCCTGGAATCAAATTCATATGAACACACAGCTTGGGATACAGCAAAACAAGTTCTGAGAGGAAATTCTGAGATGGACCTCACATAAAAAGAACTTACTTTGAATCAATCATGGGCCTGCTGTTGGACTGGCAGAGAAATTCCATATCAGGAGGTCTGATCGGTCTTAATAATAAAAGCGTGGAATCAGACATAGTAGGAAATGCTAAAAGATCAGAGAAATGAAGGAGCAAAACCACAGCCACCTTACCTATTCAACTTCCCAGCTAAAAAAGACTGATCTCTTGTCTCCTCCTGCCTTATCACTTCCTTTGTCTGCCCAGACATATCACTTCCTACCTGTCTCTACAGACTTCCAGACCTCTATGGTTAATCAGTGACTAGCTCTGTCCTCTGATCTTCAGGCAAGCTTTATTTGTTAGAGTATAAATAAGCTATCACCATAGTGATTCCTGCTGTGGCCTGAGTTGAGAATATTTAAGAATGGGTAGTATCTGAAGTTCACCAGCGCTTGTGATGGCAAGGTCTGGCTCAAATTGTTTTAGACAGCCATGACTATAATAGTACCTTCTGGAGCAGACATTCTGTTTCAGAAGCAAGCAGATGTAGTTTTTGTGTGACTTCTTCAAGGCATCAATGTTTGAAGCTGCCAGTTTTGACATGGCAGCCATCCAGTTGGCTTCCTGGCTTATGGTCTGTGTCTTACTTAAGATTCCTATTGCTGAGTTCATGACCATAAACAACCTGGGAAACAGGGGTTTATCTCATCTTACAATTTTTAGGTAGCCCATCATGCAGAGAAGTCAGGGAAGTAATTCAAAGCAGGAACCTGTAAGCAAAAATTGATGCCAGGGCAATGGAGAAGTGCTGCATACTGTCTTGCTTGATCATGGTTTGTTCAGCCTGCTTCCTTAGAGCACCACCAGTTAAGGGGAAACACCACCCACAATGTGCTGGATCCTCCTACATTAATCACCAATCAAGAAAATGCACAACAGGCTTTTTGCAGGTAATACAGTGGGTACATTTTCTCAACTGAGTTTCTCTCTCCTCAAACAACTGTAGCTTGTATCAAGATGACATAAAACTAGCCACCATAGTTTTTCACCCAAGGAATCCAGGTCACCAGGAACATATCTAACAGCTATTAATTAATGAGTCAAAAATTCCCAGTGCCTAATAGCTTATTTAAAAGTATGTTTGCTTTAGAGAATTACTGCTAACTTAGACCCTATCCAACAGTGATCTAATAATGTCACATTCGTGCTATGAAGACCTTGAGAGAGGTATATTCCTTAAATCTGTCTTAAAATGACAGCTTCTTTTGTGGAGTGGTTATCATCTATATGGCTCTTCTCCAGTGCATATGCCTGTTTTCAGTTTATGTTTAGACATGACATTGAATGAACTGAGTCTTCTTTTTAGCATCTTTTGAAAGTTATCACAGAGAAGAATTATGTGTGTCTGTGCCCATGTTCTTCATGAAACCTGTGCTGTTGTATGTTTATTAGCATTGACTTATGACTGGTGTCAATAAGACAGTACCCTCTCATTTTCTACTTGCATGATTTTGTGATGAAATCTCTCTACACTTGTCTTAATGTATGTTTTATATGAGTTCTTAAGATGCATTACTCAGCCAGGCGTTGGTGGCGCACACCTTTAATCCCAGCACTCAGGAGGCAGAGGCAGGCGGATCTCTGTGAGTTCGAGACTAGCCTGGTCTACAAGAGCTAGTTCCAGGACAGCCTCCAAAGCCACAGAGAAACCCTGTCTCGGAAAAAAAAATGCATTACTCACAATTACTTAAGAAAATGGTTTTAGACACATGATTTGGAGCAAAGTAGTCTCAAGTAACTCTAACCAATGTGCTTTGCTTTTGAATTTGAAAGAAATACCAAGGAACTTTACGAGTTTTTAATAGGTTTGTATGCGAGGCCTCTCAAACTTATTAACCACAGAACCTTTTATAAAAATTGAATAATGTGGATAAAACTGTCAAAAACTACTCTCATTTGTTTCCAACAGAATTCACACATGAAAATCCACCCCTGGTACAATGGTTGACATGTCATATATTCACCTGCAGTCAGATTAGGGGATCTCGAAGATTATGTTCTGATTATATGTTAATAAAGGAGATTATTCCATGAGAATTGAGTATCTAATCTTGAGACTTGCTCAGAGTGAGAAATTTATTCTCACTTTCTTCGAAATCTTAGTCAACATGTGACTTGACAGCCTGGAAATATCTCATATTAAAGACCTACCTGTGCAGAAGCAGTGACTGCAATATATTTTCCCAGAAGATTTTGCTCTTGGTCACTATTGTGCCTGGTGGTAATTGCCCCATTAGGAATATAGAGATTCCCCAGGTTCCAGGTTGGGCTGACATTATTTCCTGCTACAGTAACACACTTCAGTATCCTCTCGCTCTGGACAAAGCACTCACATCTGATATTTGGCCTTGGTATCAAAGATTCATTTTCAGAATCTTGTGTTTCTGGAAAGCAACATGTTTTCAGCCAATGAAATTAATTGGAAGATGAGGCAACAACATTTTCAGAGGTGAGGAAATAATAGCCACATTTTTTTCTTTTCCTCATTTCTCCAAAGCACAAACTCTAGATAAGAAAGTAATAGTAATATTATTTTCATCAACTGCCAAGTCAGCTTTCCTTAAATGACTCAATTAATAATTCACATATCTCCTGGCTTGTTAAGCAATTTAAAATTTTCTGAATAATAAAGTAAATTAAATTTTACTATAAAATTGCATTTGAAATAATTTATATTTTACAGTTACCTTAAATTTGAAGAACATACATTTAGAAATAAGAAAAAGAAAAGACAGATAAAACAGAAAGATTACTTCTATATTTGGAAAAATTTCCTTATGACTTAGATTTCTTAAAAATATGAAGTCCTTCCTAATATGGCAATAGTGTTGGATATACATGTGCTGCTGAGGAGACAGTCTATGCCTCTCTGTTTCCATGCATACATGGCAACTACTCATGCTCCCTTGACTCTAAATCACTGGGTTTTTTTGAAAAATTATAGAGAATTAAAAACATGAATGCTTACATTTAAAATGTGAGTAAATTAAGGTGCTCATGTCTTCTATTTCCTCAACAAGTCTGAGTTATGTCAGCACATGTGGACATGATGGCTATATCAGAGGAAAAACTTGAAAACAATATAGCAGCTACCTTAACAAAAGCATGTTTCTGGAAATTTTATTTTACAGCATTGTAATGTTAAAATATGGTTTCACACAATTTTTAAGGACATTCAAGTACCTTGACTAAAAAGCGTGTACTGTACAAAGTTAGAAAAAAATAACTATATTTTTCAATAAATATGAATGCTAGTAGATATATACATAAATACATGTATGTTAACTTTTAATTAGATATTTTCAGAAACATTATACTATTTTATCACACTATTTATTTAATAGATTCTTTAAACAATGTTTGCTAGTTAAGAGAGAAAACAGTGAGAGTAATAATTTAATAGGATGATAAAGGTAGATACTTATTAAAAGTACATTTATGTGATCTAATCTTTTTGGAAATAAAACCTGTCATTATAAAAAAAAAAAGGAAAGAAACCTTTAAATGTAGAAGAAAAATAAATGT
Organism: Cricetulus griseus; assembly: GCF_003668045.3. Classification (NCBI taxonomy): domain Eukaryota; kingdom Metazoa; phylum Chordata; class Mammalia; order Rodentia; family Cricetidae; genus Cricetulus; species Cricetulus griseus. The sequence continues at coordinate 24,708 of NW_023276987.1, read as the reverse complement.
CCTAAATTGTCAAAAAAGTATATTTATGTCTATCCTGTTGTTTAAAAACAATTGTTTGGGGCTGGAGAGGTGGCTCGGGGTTAAGAGCACTGACTGCTCTTCCAGAGGTCCTGAGATCAATTCCCAGCAACCACATGGTGGCTCACAACCATCTGTTATGAGATCTGGTGCTCTCTTCTGGTGTGCAGATATACATGGAAGCAGAATGTTGTATACATAATAAATAAAATCTTAAAAAGACAACAACAAAAAAATTGTTCATTTTGAACATTAAGAAAGATATTTAAAAGAAACACTTATATTCATTTAGCATTTCCCTCTCCTTTTAGGACATGTGGTCTGCTCTGTAAAATGGGCACATGTGTAAATTTATGTGGTTACAAACAAAGTAACTCAGGATTTCAAGAAGGATGCCCAGGAAATAAACACTGACAGGTAGGTAAAAGTTGGTAAGCATAACAAAAATAATCTTGGGAAGAGACACAGGATAAATAAAGTAATTAAAACTTGATTAAGTGAGAAGTAGCATATTGTTATATTGGATACCATTCTGAAAACAGAAAGGAGGATGAAAATTATACAAAGTTTGAATTCCGTTATAGCATGGGAAATTGGCATTTTTAGAAAAATAACTTTACTTTGATGAAGTCCTATTTTTATGACCATATGAGGTCAAGTAATGAAGGGTTACAGACAAAAGATAAGTGGTCACCTATAAGGCCTCCTATGCAGGATATTCATAAGATATCTTAGTCTCTGATAAGAACTAAATGAAATGGAAAAATAAAGGGCTTTGCTCAATATACAATATACATTTGTATGAAAATGACATTGTGTATCACAGTCCTATGTACAATGTATATACACAAGGGAATATTTTAAAAATCTAATTAAGGGGGCTGGAGAGATGGCTCAGTGGCTAAGAGCACTGACTGTTCTTCCAGAGGTCCTGAGTTCAATTCCTGGCAACTACATGGTGGCTCACAACCACCTTGAATGTGATCTGGTGCCCTCTGCGGGCATGCAGGCAGAAGACTGTATACATAATAAATAAAATATTTTTAAAAATATCTAAATAAAGCAATAAATCAATTGAACTTATATTTTGTATTGTTTGTACACTATGAAGTTACAACAACAAGGAAAATAGTTTATAAAACACAAGTTCAAAGTGAAAATTGAGTTTTAGTTACTGTAACATAAAAATAAAATGCTCAAGTCTAAAATTATTTTGCAAGGCTCTAAAATTATTTGGAACTAACAAGAGCACTCTATATTGACTGCTAAAATATTCCAGACTACCCTTTCTTATTATAAGAAAAATACTGGCAGAAAGCTAACCCATGCATGATGTCAAACAAACAAGTAAATCACTATGGTTGCATAGTTTGTTCTTAGCATGGTGTTTACAAATATACATTTCACGTAGATATGTGCAGTATCATTTCCTTTTACTTTTTCTCCCCAACTGCACCCTTGTTACTTTTCCTACTGACACAATGGGATACCTACCAAGAACCTGGTATATATATTTGATAACTCTCTTTCTACTTTTTGTGGATAATCTTCTAAGTGCTATTGAGGAAGAAAAGAGTAGATTTCCTGAGAGAACAAATGAGACAACTTGGAAAAAGTGAGCAACCATTGATTGTTGAATATTTTCAGCATGGTCTGTTTTTTATCTCTGAACCTTTTAAAACAAATTTACTTTTCTTTTGAGATTGTAATATAATTATGTCATTTTTTCCTTCCTCCAAACTCTCCCATTGCTCTTTTTCAAATTTATAGCCTTGTTTTTCAATAATTGCTACATGCATGCATTTAGGAATATCTATATCTATATGTATTTATGCTGGCCAGACAATATAATGTTACTTGTATATGTTTTCAGGACTGACCATTTGTGATTGGTTAACGTATTGGTGTGCTCTTCCCTGGGTAAGACTATTTTTCCCACTCTTATTCCTTTGTTGTTTCTAGTTCTTTGTATACCTCTATACCTTAAACAGTTCTCAGTGCACTCTGTATTCTTCAACTTTCCTCTTGGAAATATGAATCTTTAATATATATATATATATATATAATATATATATATATATATATATATATACCTTCTATTATCTGTCTGTCTATTTCTCCTCCACCTATTTCCTGCCTATCTCTTATACAGAACATAGCCCATCTTCCACCTTTAGGGTCCATGTGTCTCAAGGAGATTTGGGATTCCTTTCCATTTTCATTTTATCTAACATGCATTTCTGCACTTGTCACCCTCCTTTTTATGAGTAGACTGATGACAGTTAACAAGAGCTCAGATGGCGATTTCATCCTGGTGGGCTTCTCTGATCAGCCACAGCTTGAAAAGGCCCTCTTTGTGGTGGTGCTAATCTTCTACCTCCTGACACTGGTAGGCAACACAGCTATCATCCTTGCCTCCTGTTTGGATTCCACGCTCCAAACACCCATGTACTACTTCCTTACCAACCTCTCTTTTGTGGATATCTGCTTTTCCACCAGCATTGTTCCTCAGCTGCTGTGGAACCTCCATGGTCCAGCCAAAACAATAACTCCCACAGGCTGTGCTATTCAGCTCTATGTGTCTCTGGCTCTAGGGTCCACTGAGTGTGTCCTCCTTGCAGTTATGGCATTTGATCGTTATGCCGCTGTTTGCCGGCCACTTCATTATACCACAGTTATGCACCCGCGCCTCTGCCAGTCTCTTGCAGGAATAGCATGGCTGAGTGGTGTAGGCAACACACTGATTCAGGGCACCATCACCCTCCGCCTGCCTCGCTGTGGGAACCACAGGATTTATCACTTCATCTGTGAAGTTCCTGCCATGATCAAGTTGGCCTGTGTAGACATTCATGCCAATGAAGTGCAGCTGTTCATGGCCTCCTTGGTGCTGCTCCTCCTTCCGCTGGCACTCATCTTGGTATCATATGGGTACATTGCCCAAGTACTGATGAGGTTAAGGTCAGCTCTAACCTGGGGTAAAGCTCTTGGAACCTGTGGATCCCACCTGCTGGTAGTAGTGCTATTTTATGGCACAATCACTGCTGTCTATATCCAGCCTAACAGCTCCTATGCACATAGTCAGGGGAAGTTCATCACCCTTTTGTACACTGTGGTTATTCCTACTCTAAACCCCCTCATCTACACTTTAAGAAACAAAGATGTGAAGGGGGCTTTGAAAAGGCTAGTGAGAAAAAATAACAGCACCAGAGACAAAATCCTTTCGAAGTAGAGATAAAAATCTGTTCTCACTAGTATGGAAGTGCTGATCCAGATTCATTACCCAGGGTCACCCAGACACAGATGATACAAAACCAAACTCACAGGAGAGCTACCAGCAATAAAACCACTCCCCTAATTATTGCACTCAGAGATGCCCCATCTAGACAGATGTTTTCTTCCTGATGATCACATTATCTAATAAAGTGAAAACATTTGCTGTTGTCAATACTCCTACAATCAATTTTCTTTTTTATAGCCACTCTTTTATTAAGAATTCTGGATCTATCATATTAGAATAAATATGTCTATTAGTTTATCTCTTTTGTATAAAGTATGTTTACAGCTACCTAGAAGTCTTTGAGCCATTCTTTAGCAGTGTGTTCATGTGAACCTTAGTGAGATATGGCTTCCCATATCCTTGAACCAAGGTCTCCTGGTAATGCCCTAGTCTAAGCCAGACACCTGGGCTTTTTTCCCCTCACTGGTCTGCTCCAGTGGTCACCTAGTGGAGTTTTGTTGTGTTTTACATCCTGTATTTTTGATAAATGAGATTTTCACTAAAATTTTAAGTTTATGTATCAAATTATGTCCATTGGATGGTGATTCCTGAGCTTTGACTTTTGTATTCAGAATATTGGGTGATTTTTAAAAATGAGGTGATCTTAGAAATCCAATCCCTTCCAAGAAAAAGCAGACAGGAAATTTGTGGAACTATAAAATTATTATAAATTGCTAGGTTCTCAGATTCAGGTTTCTCTATTTTGTTTGTAATATTCTTTAAATGTTTATATAATGTGAAATGACGTTCTTTTGGATTTCTATAACCAGGTTACTCAGAGGTAAAAAGAAAAAAACCTTGTAAAATTATAAATTGAGCAAATTAAGGAGAAAATGTGTTTCTTAAAGCCTCATAAATCTAAATTTAAAAGTCACCCTAATTATCTTTTTGCCTTATTAGCAATCAAATATCAAATTGAAAATCCATTAATAACATTAAAAAGTAACCTTGATTACTGAAATTGATTGAAGTAATTTTCACAGAACTGCCCTGTTTAAAGTTAGACTGCTAACTTGCTGGCATTTTCCACTGATATTTACAATAGATTTTACCCACTATTCACTGCTTCTATCTGATTCCAAGAGGCCTGATATTGTTACATAGCCAACATTATTAACTAAAATCAAAGGGAAGATAATGAACCAAGATTTCAATAGATAAACACTTTACAACAAAATCACAGCACTTTCATTTTTAAATGAAAATTAGTACAAAGATGTAGGAATTCAGACAGTGTGAAGTATTCAGTATTCAGAAAGCATGATAGATCAGCAGAACAAAATAGAGGGCTCAGCCATAAGTCTTGATATTTTCATGTGGCTTTGCTTATGATTGTTTTTTTAGTTTTTGACAAACCCATTTGAAATACTTATTATATTTTACTAACACATATATGTGTCTGTGTGCACATGCACACAGATGTCCAAGGAAGCCAGGGAGTTATTGGATTCCCTAGAGCTGGCCTTGCCCAGGTGGGCACTGAGAATAATGAAAATAAAACTCAGGTCCTCTGTGAGAACTGTATGCACTCTTCACAGCTGAGGCACCTGCTGCAGTCCTTGATGATATTTGGTGTTGCCAGCTTCCTTCTTAGACTTGCTTCTGTGTACCCCTAAGGTTTACTTAGGGGTACACAGAAGTTTCCCTCTGCTGTTGTTGTTGTCTTGGATACAAAGAATCTTTGTTATTAAATTTCTTCTAGACTACTTGGCACATGTATTAATGCATGCTGATTGCTCTCATTTCTTTTATTAAAAATCCCATTGTAATTTTTCTGTTGGGTAATGGGTATTTGAACGAATATGCAGTTTAATTTCCATGCTTGTGACTATTACAAAGATTCTCCTATTATTAATTCTAAGTGTTGTCCATGGTGATCAGAGAAGACACTTAAATAATTTTACATTGTTTTTATTAGTTAAGACAGTTTCTGTCCTAAACTTTATTTATCCTGGAGAATGTTTGTGCTAGTTAGGTTTTGTCAATTTGAGACAAAGTAGAAACAGACATCTGAGAAGAAGGAACCTCAATAGAGAAATTGCCTCCATCATATTTGCCTATAGGCTCATGTGTGGAGAATTTTCTTGATTTTAGTTTATGGAGGAGGGACAAGAGCACACAGATGGTACTGATCCTAATCAAATGAGCCTGTGTTTTACAGGAAAGATAGCTGAACATGAGCCTAGAAGGACGCCAACAAGCAACACACTTTTGTGGGTTTTGTTTCAGTTCCTGTTTCTGGGTTCCTGTTCTGAGTTCCTGCTGTGGCTTCCCTTGATGACTTACTATTAATTGGAAGTGTAAGATGAAATAAAACCCTTTTCCTCTAAGGTGATTTTTCTCAGTGTTCTATCAGAGCAACAGAAAGCAAACTAGGACAGCGTGTCACGGACACTTGAGATCCATGTGTATTCTCAAGTTGAGGGAGGGCGTGTTTTCTAGATACTTACTAGTATCATGGTATTCAACATGATTTAGATTTACTTTTTCCTTTTTTCTGTATAATCAGCCCAGGAGGGTTAAAGGCCCTGCTACTTTGTCTCTGTGTTCCAGTCTGTCTCTTCATTTGAATCTATTCATAGTTATATATTTAGATGCTCTCAGGTACATTATGTTTCCACTGTTGTTATTGAATTGACTGTTTAACATTAAATAATGACTCTCTTTTACAGATTCAAAAAATTAAAGTCTGTTTTAAGTATAAAGTCTAAAGTTTAGCTACTGCAGCTATGTTTTGGCTTTCTCTTTCAAGGAATATATTCTTCAAACACTTCATTTTTAATGTCTAAATGTCCCCACGAATCAAGAGAGTCCTTGCAGCTTACAGATGAATCCCTTTAGTTATCCATCAATATAATATGTATATTATAGCAAATAATTTTATCTGTTTGCACTCTAGGTAGTTGCTGAAATGAAAGCCATTTTGATAATCATTCAAGTAACCTGCCACCTAATTATAAAAGATGACTTTAAGCTAAGTTAATTTAATTGCAAAATATATATATATTTTAAATCGATAGAGCTGTCAGATTTTAAATTTTCTTATTATAATTTACCTCTTTATATTACATTTGTATTAAAATAATTGCATAATTTTAATAGTTTTACATTTTTTTTTGTTTTTTCGAGACAAGGTTTCTCTTTGTAGCTTTGGAGCCTATCCTGGCACTCACTCTGGAGACCAGGCTGGCCTCGAACTCACAGAGATCTGCCTGCCTCTGCCTCCCATCCCGAAGTGCACCACCAACACCAGGCTAATAGTTTTAAATTTTAAATTTGATATATTTGCATCATTAAATTATTAGCACATTCTGAATTTGAGTGTATATTAGCAATAAAAGAATTGGGCTGGAGAGATGACTTAGCGGTTAAGAGCACTGGATGCTCTTCCAAAGGTCCTGAGTTCAATTCCCAGCAGCCACATGGTAGCTCAGAATTATCTGTAATGAGATCTGGTGCCCTCTTCTGGCCTTCAGGCATACATGCGGGCAGAAGATTGTATACATAATAAATAAACAAATCATTTTTTAAAAAAAATCTGTTTGGTCTGGTGGTGATGAGCTACCTTGGCTTGTCTGACTTGGGAAATATAGATCTCATCAAGACTTCAGAAGGACAGGTTTGGTGGGTCAAATTTTCTTTCTTTCTTTCTTTCTTTCTTTCTTTCTTCTTTTCTTTCATATTTTGTCATTAAAAGCCATTTTATTTCTATGTTCCTTTAGCATTGTTTGGTGTGGGTTCCATAATCCAATTTTAAAAAGTGGTTGTTTGCTCTTATTTGTGCCACTGTTGTGCAGGCAGGTGCTAGGATTCTGTTGACATGCCTAGCTGGGATAATGGACCATTCTTTTACTGTCAACTGTATTATTCTCTATGAGATTATTTTCTATCATATAAGTAGTAACATTAGTTCATGGATACTACCAATGATCTATAAAATGATTTAACTGCAAATATCTTAAAGAGTAATAAGAAAAGTAGAGTGTAATTGGAGGGGAAAATAAGAAAACTCTTATAGGACAAATTTAAATCTCTACAGAAAATGTTCTCATTGCCACAGTTATAAACAGTCAACAAATCAACAAACAAAATATCTCACAAAGGAATAGGAAAAAGTTACTTTGAAAGCTGTTTGTGAGCTTAGTTCTTTTCAGAATCTGGTGACAAGGTAAACTGTGCCTTTGTTAGCTAGAGACCTAGTAGTAGCTCCCCAGTGATGCCAGAGGCCTGATTTTTATTTATGAAGAGAACTGAGAAGGCAGCTAAAGCCCTGAGGGAGAAGCTGGCCTTCTTGATGCTGTTAAACTGGCAAAGCTATCTTTAGCCTAGTCATGAATACCATGAGAGATCTGAGAAAGATAAATTATAGCTGATGTATAGTCCAAATGGCCTATGTATCAATTAAAATAACAGAGACTTGCCTACTACCTAGACCAGTTGCCCAAGGCTTCCATAGCTTTGTTGGGGGCAGAAGTATCCAGTCTTCAGCTGTCATGCAGGACAGTATTTAATCTTTAGCTGCCATACAGAACAACATAGGCCTTTGGCTGTTAGACCCAGGTCTGAGAGGAGGCACTTGGGGGACTGAACTTACTTTGAGCAGGCATAACATTTCTGGTTATTTATAAGATTAGGATTTTTACAGCTTTATTCCTGCTAAGTTTGAACTGAAGGGACCAGCCCCCCATTTTGGCAGCCATGACAGTAACACGTGCTCGCTATAACCTTGCCTTAGTCACTAGAGGTTAGGTGCCTGCCTCGTGACAAAGAACCAATCAGAAGTTAGCTGGTGGCGCTATGCTTTACGGCTCTGGGTGTGCTTTATGGACAAGTGTACAGCAATGACACACAGAGCATAGCAACCACTCTGGGAGGGCCCATGGGCCATAACAACCAATTGACCAACACAGGGCAAGCACTCCAAGCCTGGAGGCACACCAATCCTGAGCCTGTGTGTACCCCTAGACACTCCCCTTACGCCCTACAAGATCGCTTGGCAGCCGGTTCGAGGGGTCTTTTCTAGCCATCTGCCATGGTGGATGGGTGAAAGACCTGAGCTAACATGGGGTTAGCTCGTTAAAAAACAATAAAGCCTCATGCAGTTTGCCTTAAGCTCTTGAATCTGCCTGGTGATTGGGTTGACCTCGGTCGTGGCCTGGGACCCCAGATACCTGAGTTTTTCCAGGGGTCTAACAGAACATTAAAAAATAACAGTTTTGAACTGAAGCACTTTTAGTAACAAAATAAAATTTTTAATTATAAATACAGTTCATCGAGAGACTGGCAACTTTATTGATAGTGTACCATTATAAAATATCAAAGTTTTTGTATGACTTAGTTTATCCAAATATCTAAAGCTTAGCAAAGTGAACAAAGTTAAAAAAAAGCTATTACTATTATTACTGAGAACCTGAGTATACCTTAGGAATTTATAAATCTTATTCATCAAATATATCCTATTTGCCAAATATGCATCATTACTTATCTAAATTTTCTAAAACACCAGTGTTGAACAATTACCAAAGACATAAATAGTTAGGTTTAAATCTGTATATCTGAGTAGACCTTTATAACCTTACATTTTTATCATTCTGTACAATAGATTCTGTATTCTAAACCACAGTTGAATCACATATATAGCATGCTATAACCAATATAACCTTAAATTTTTATCATCAGACAGAAATCCATACCTATCCAAAATATGTTGGAGAATTGTTGCTTCTATAGTCTAAAAGGGAGATACAATGACAAGCAGAGAACTGAGTAAGTCTAAGAAATTTTATAATTGTTTCTCTATGTCATGTTCTCATCTTAAGATGGTGGTTAAGTCACATGTCATGTACTCTTTAACCTTAGTAAAGGTGATGACAAGTCATATGGTTGCTTCGATCTTGATGAGGTCATTAGGCAAAATGGAGGAGAGGCATATGGTTGCTATTTAACAGCACGTTTTCCTAGAAGATCCATATTTTTTAAATGATAGTTGAATCCAAATTACATATACACAGGGAGCTGAATTACATATATATAGTTAAGTTGTAGCAAATAAAGATTACCTATGTATAGATGTTTCTATTAATTCCTTGTGGATTTCACATAATGCCTCCCAATTCCATTTATTTCCCCATCCTTTTGCATCTGCCATTTGCCCCTTCAATCTCCCCAACCAAAACCAAACAAAATAAAATTTAAAAGAAAGGGGTAAAAAATCTCAATGTGTAAAAGACCCTCGGATTGAGGAGTCTACAGAAATCAGACGGTCCCCCCCAAAAAATTCAATATCCAGTCCAGCTGATGTAAACAAGAGGTAAGTTTATTGCGGGACGTTTGTGCAAACGGGCCTCCCAGTCCGACAGACAAAGGAAGCCCCATTCCTCAAAAGCAGGCTTCTTTTATAGGAGAAAACCATAGGCTTTTAAGGGTTTGGGTATGTGACCAGAGTCACAGGTCCTTTGGAGGTCTCTTATCTTTGGGGTGGATGGTCTCCTGACTCAGTGGGATATTCTGTTCTTATCTTCATGACCCCAGGGCAGGGTGGCCCTCTGGGAATTCTTGGTATTTAGTTAGGTTGTCTTGTGGCCTTGTAAGGGAGTTATTGCTGCCAGCTAGGAAATTCCAGGGATTCGGGTCATTGTGACCTTGGTTAGATTTCTAAGTCAGGCCACCCTGTTTTTAGTGTGGGAGGTTTTTCTAAGTCTCCTTATTTTATTTCTTTGTTAATTTTTAAGTCCTTCATTGAAAGCCACAGTGTGAAACAGTGAGTCATACAGTGTACCCTTTAGGCCATACAGCTGTACTTGCAAGTGTTCCCTGAAATGAGTCATTGGTCTGGTTCAAGGCCTCGGGCTTCTTCTGGGCCCTCACTGAGACGCCTCTTGGACAGCCTGCTATTACTTGTGTCATGGAGATTCTGCAGCTTTGGATATGCAGGACCAGCTCCTTCATGTGCTCCAGCAGATCATAGATGGATGGATATTGGGGTGACCCAACACATAGCCCTGGTCTGGGGCCTAGATGGTAGCAGGGTTGGTCAGCCCACCAGATCTCCCTCACCCTCATCACTAGAGCAATCTCTCTAGAATTCCTCCCCTGCTTTCCCTTTTCTAGCTTACCCTAAGCAGCAAACAGTAAGGGGCAGGGCCAGTTCTCCTGCTCTCACACATTAAGAGCTGGCTCACCCCCACCCTATCAACAAAGTCAGCTCTTCTATAATGTGCTCTCCAGGAGAGGTGCAGGGCCCTCTCTCCTGAGTGCTGCAGCACAGTGAGAGGCAGGGCCAGTTCTCCTAATGCTATGTACAGATTTTTAATTTTAAGCTTTTCTACAAGTTTAAAGCCAAATTTTGTAACAGATATTTTATAGATTCAATGCACTTACAAATCCTGTGATGAAGTTTAAAGCATAGTTTTAGATTTTTGGGGTACCAAGTAGAGAGAAATCATAGAGACAAAGAGGAATTATAGAGATAAAAGATTTTGAAGAGGGAGAAGTAGAAACTTGACTTTTGGAAGTGTAGAGCAGAGCAAGTTTAGATATAAGAAATTTGGGGATCATTTGTTTGTGCAACGGCAGTTATGATTTGTGAGAATTTGGAATGGCCACTTCTTGGCCATTGATATGTACTGAAGCCAGGGTGTTTGAGTCTGAAGAAGAGAGAGGTTTGCAAAATAAACTTCCAGTGGTCTAATTTCTATATGCTCTACAAGCTAGCTGAGAGAAGAATCTGTGGGACTGTAGGCTGGAGTGAGAGATGGCATAGTGGATCTGTAGGTGGATTGTAATTCCTAGGGGAAGGTGAGAGAAAACTAGGAAACAGCAGGGGGTAAAAGAGTGGAACTTGTGAGTGTCTTTAGTAGAGAGACACAGGATGAAGCAGGTCAGAGCCATAGTTGGGAGTACAACCTTTCCAATGTGGTGGGTGCTCCAAGAGAGTAGAAGGCTCCAGCAGTCAGAAGATACTTACAGCATCAACTAGAAAATGAATGGTTAAGGGGAAAGGAGTAACAAGCAGGAATTCCACCCAGGGCAAGGTTCCAATATTGTAGAAGTGTAAAGACGAAGGTGTAAAGACGCTGCATGGCTTCAAGGGGGAGTGAAGAGACAGGATGGACACAGTCACAGAGGCACATAAGGACTTAAGGAAGCTGTAGAACTTATCAGGAAGCTCCTAAGAGAGTCAAGGAACCTCCCAAAGCACAGGCCAGGAAGGCACAAAGAGAGATAGAGCAGGTAGTAGGAGAAAAAGGAGCTGCCATATGGATGGTGCATGTCAGAGCCATAGAAGGCTGCAGGAGACAGAGAAAGACATAGATGCCCACATGGAAGGCATAGCAGGCTGAAGCCCAGAAAGACAAGAGACAAATGGTTAGGAAGCAGGTAGATTGAAGCAGCAGCTAAAGAATATGACTCTAGAATTTAGAATCAAATTTTGTGGTGGCAAAAGCCAGCGGAAGCAAATGTTTGTATGTAACTCAAGAGAAGATGATGGGGGGGGGTGCAGAGAGACAGTACCAGTCAGAAAGATGTGTGTGAGCCCTGTAGCTGTACTACTCCTTTGCTTTCTCCTGCTAGGTCTAGCTCCCAGTTCCCACTTTGCAGCAAACAGATCCATTAACTATATTTTAAAGATAGGACATTTACACAGTGTGTGGGGGGGTGAAGTGGAGCATACCAGAGGATACAAAGTGGAGGATACAAAAACAAATAGGGCTTGGAGTGGAGAAAAGAGAAATAGGTAATGGGGAACCACTTTTGTTACCTCCAATCACTTGCACTATTTGTAAAGGTCCTGAATAATATTGGGATCTAGGGTGTGAATAGTTAACCACATTTATATTGACTATCTAAGAGATATTGAGGCTAGATTTTATTGCAAAAGTGAATAAATTTGGGGTCCTTCAGGTTGCATGCCAGGGGAAGAAGCTGGAGGATTTCTAAAAGGCACCTCAAGGAGGAGCCACAAGGTATGGACCATGGTGTTTCCATGGGTAAGGAAGAGAAGAAGGTCCTACAGTGTGTCCCCAGGATTTAGGGAGGATGAACAAGGAAGACACAAGCCATTCAAGGGAAAAGACCAAGTAACGTATAAATGCATACCTATTAGAATTATACCTGACTTATCAATGGAGACTCTAAAAGTCAGAAAGGCCTGGACAGATGTTCTACAAACTTGAAGGTACCACAGATGAAAGCAAAGATATCAAACAGAGTAGATGGAGAAAATATTCTATGATAAAACTAAATTTAAGCAGTATCTATCTACAAATATAGTTCTATAGATTTGTAGAAGGTTATAGAAGGAAAACTTCAATCTTAACAGGTTAACCACACCCAAGAAAACACAAGTAATAAATAATATCAGCCTAGGAAATTAAAAGAGGGTGCAAAACCCCACACTATAAAAACACAATAAACGATTCCGCCGCCGACCGACCTGGAACTAGGTGACTGAGTTTCTGCCCACTCTAGCATACACCCTGTCCACCCCCATCCCCCCACCCCCGCCTGTGCCTGTGGGCTTTGGCCAGACATGCCCAGGCAGGGAGGAGCTCCCTGCGCCCCGAATCTGCTAGCACCCCACTTTTCCATTCTGCCGAACGACTGAGGAACTAGGAACTAGTGAGGAGACTACCAGGAGCATCAAGATCATCCAGAGTTGTGGACATTGAATTCCTGGCCCCCACACACCACTGGGTCACAAGAGGAGATAGAGAGACCCCACCTGCACCCACTAAAAGAAGATATGGGGAGAAGACAGAATAAGATTTCACTCAACAACAGAAAGACCAATATGACACCACCAGAATCTAGGGATTCCACTCCAGCAAGATCTGAAAAGCCCAACACAGAGCATGAAGATGAGATGGACCTCAAAAATTATCTCAGCAAGTTGATAGAGACCTTTAAAGAGGAAACAAGAAAATCCCTTAAAGAAATAGAAGAGAAAGCAAACAAAAAATTAAACGAATTGGAGGAAAAGACAAACCAAAAAATTCAAGAAATAAATAAATCTCTTAAAGAATCTAAAGAAAGCCAAGAAAAAACATCCAAGCAAGTGAAGGAAGCTCTTGAAATAGTTCAAAGCATGAAAGCTGAAATACACACAATAAAGAAAACACAGAATGAGACCATGTTGGAAATGGAAAGGTTGGATAAATGATCAGGAACTAAAGATGTAAGTATATCCAACAGGATTCAAGAGATGGAAGAGAGAATCTCAGCTACTGAAGACTCGCTAGAGGATATACATTCATCAACCAAAGAGAACCTCAAGTCCAACAAAACCCTAACACCAAATATCCAGGAAATATGGGACACCGTAAAAAGGCCAAACATAAGAATAATAGGTGTAGAAGAAGGTGAAGAAACACTGCTCAAAGGTACAGAAAACATATTCAACAAAATCATAGAAGAAAACTTCCCCAACCTACAGAAGGATATGCCTATGAAAGTACAAGAAGCTTACAGGACACCAAACAGACTGGACCACAAAAAGAAGTCCCCCGACACATAATAATCAAAACACCAAATCTACAGAATAAAGAGAAAATATTAAGAGCAGCAAAGGAAAAAGGCCAAGTAACATATAAAGGCAAACCAATCAGAATCACACCCGACTTCTCAATGGAAACTCTGAAAGCCAGAAGGTCTTGGATAGATACCCTACAAGCACTAAGGGAGCATGGATGTCAACCCAGACTACTGTACCCAGCAAAACTTTCAATCACTATAGATGGAGAAAACAAGATATTCCACGACAAAAACAGATTTAAACAATACATATCACAAATCCAGCACTACAGAAGGCTCTGGAAGGAAAACTCCAACCCAACGAACATAACTACACTCACAAAAACACTGGCAGTAGTGAATCTAATTTCACCAAACACAAAAAGAAACAGGAGGGCAAAATCCACACGCAATGATACCACCAACAATAAATCCAAAACAAAGAAAAACCAATGAACAATGGACATTAATATCCCTAAATGTCAATGGTCTTAACTTACCCATAAAAAGATATAGACTAACAGAATAGATACGAAGACAGAATCCATCCTTCTGCTGTTTACAAGAAACACACCTCAACTTCAAAGACAGGCGATACCTCAGAGTAAAAGGATGGGAAAAAATTTTCCAATCAAATGGGCTCAAGAAACAAGCTGGGGTAGCAATCCTAATATCTAACAAATTAGACTTTAAACTGAAAGCAATCAAAAGAGATAAAGAAGGGCATTTCATACTCATCACAGGAAAAATCCATCAAGATGAAGTCTCAATCCTGAACATCTATGCCCCTAATAAGAAAGCACCCACATTTGTAAAAGAAACATTATTAAAGCTCAAACCACACATAAAACCACACACACTTATAGTAGGAGACTTCAACACCCCCTTTACACCATTGGACAGAACCACTAGACAGAAACTTAACAAAGAAACAAAGGATCTGAAAGAAGTTATAACACAACTGGGTTTAACAGATATCTATAGAACATTCCATCCAAACACAAAAGAATATACCTTCTGAGTGCCACATGGAACCTTCTCAAAAATTGACCACATAGTTGGCAGCAAAGCAAACCTCCACAGTTACAAAAGTATTGAAATAACCCCCTGTATCTTATCAGACCACCATGCATTAAAGCTAGAATTCAACAGCAATACGAATTGCAGAAAACCTACATTTGTGGAAAATGAATAACTCCCAATTGCACCATTCCTGGGTTGAGGAAGAAATAAAAAAAGAAATTAAAGACTTCCTAGAATTTAATGAGAATGTAGACACAACATACCCGAACTTATGGGACACCCTGAAAGCAGTGCTAAGAGGGAAGTTCATAGCACTAAGTGCTCACATGAAGAAACTGGAGGAAAGTCACATTAGAGAATTGACAGAACAACTGAAAGCTTTAGAGCAAAAAGAAGCAAACACACCAAGGAGGAGTAGACGCCAGGAAATAATCAACCTGAGAGCCGAAATCAACAAAGTAGAAACTAGGAAAACAGTACAAAGAATCAATGAAACAAAGAGTTGGTTCTTTGAGAAGATCAACAAGATAGACAAACCTCTAGCCAAACTAACCAAAAGGCAGAGAGGGAGCATGCTAATTAACAAAATCAGAAATGAAAAGGGGGATGTAACAACGGACACTAAGGAAATCCAGAGAATCTTTAGGTCATACTTTGAAAACCTGTATTCCACAAAATTGGAAAATCTAAAGGAAATGGACAGCTTTCTGGATAAATATCACTTACCAAAATTAAATCAAGATAGATAAACAGTTTAAATCGACCTATAACCCCTAATGAGATAGAAGCAGTAATCAAAGCCTCCCAACCAAAAAAAGCCCATGGCCAGATGGCTTCACTGCAGAATTCTACCAGAAATTTAAACAAGAGCTAATTCCAGTACTCCTCAAACTGTTCCGCACAATAGAAGCAGATGGGATATTGCCAAACACTTTCTACGAGGCTACAATCACTTTGATACCAAAGCCACACAAAGATATGACTAAGAAAGAGAACTACAGACCGATATCCCTCATGAACATCGATGCTAAAATACTCAATAAAATATTGGCGAACCGAATCCAAGAACATATCAGAAAAATCATCCACCATGATCAAGTAGGCTTCATCCCAGGGATGCAAGGATGGTTCAACATACGAAAATCCATCAATGTAATCCACTATATAAACAAACTGAAAAAGAAAAACCACATGATCATCTCACTAGATGCTGAAAAAGCCTTTGACAAAATCCAACATCCCTTCATGATAAAGATCTTGGAGAGAACAGGAATAACAGGAACATATCTAAACATGATCAACGCAATATACACCAAACCAATAGCCAACATCAAAGTAAATGGAGAGAAACTCAAAGCGTTTCCTCTAAAATCAGGAACAAGACAAGGCTGTCCACTCTCTCCATATCTCTTCAATATTGTACTTGAAGTTCTGGCTATAGCAATAAGACAAGAAAAGGGGATCAAAGGGATACAAATTGGAAAGGAAGAAGTCAAACTTACACTATTTGCAGACGACATGATAGTCTACATTAGTGACCAAAAAAACTCTACCAGGGAACTCCTACAGCTGATAAACACCTTCAGCAAGGTAGTAGGATACAAAATTAACTCAAAAAAATCAGTAGCCCTACTATATACAGATGATAAATCCAATGAGAAAGAAATCAGGGAAACATCACCTTTCACAATATCCACAAGCAACATAAAATATCTTGGGGTAACACTAACCAAAAAAGTGAAAGACCTGTACAATAAGAACTTTGAGACTTTAAAGAAAGAAATTAAAGAAGATACCAGAAAATGGAAAGATCTCCCATGCTCTTGGATAGGTAGAATTAACATAGTAAAAATGGCAATCCTGCCAAAAGCAATCTACAGATTCAATGCAATCCCCATCAAAATCCCAACACAGTTTTTCACAGATATTGAAAGAACAATACTCAACTTTATATGGGAAAAATATAAAGCCCAGTATAGCCAAAACAACTCTTTACAATAAAGGATCTTCTGGAGGCATCACCATCCCCGACTTCAAGCTCTACTATAGAGCCATAGTTCTGAAAACAGCTTGGTTGGCACAAAAATAGACTGATAGACCAATGGAATAGAATTGAAAACCCTGATATCGACCCACGCACCTCCGAACACCTTATTTTTGACAAAGGTGCTAAATCTATACAATGGAAAAAAGATACCATCTTCAACAAATGGTGCTGGTACAATTGGATTCAGACATGCAGAAAATTGCAGATAGATCCATACCTGTCACCATGCACAAAACTTAAGTGCAAATGGATCAAAGATCTCAGCATAAATCCAGCCACACTGAATCTTCTAGAAGAGAAAGTGGGAACTACCCTTGAACAAATTGGCACAGGAGACCATTCCTGAACATTATGCCAGTAGCACAGACACTGAGGTCTGCAATTAATAAATGGGACCTCCTGAAACTGAGAAGCTTCTGCAAGGCAAAGGAAACAGTCAGTAGGATAAAACGACCACCCACAGAATGGGAAAAGATCTTCACTGATCCCACATCTGACAGAGGACTGATTTCCAAAATATATAAGGAGCTCAAGAAGCTAGCCACCAAAACACCAAACAATGAAATTAAAAAGTGGGGTGCAGAACTAAATAGAGAATTCTCAACAGAGGAATCTGAAATGGCTGAAAGACATTTAAGAAAGTGCTCAAAATCATTGGTCATCAGAGAAATGCAACTCAAAACAACTCTGAGATACCATCTCACACCTGTCAGAATGACTAAAATAAAAAAATACCAATGACAATCTATGCTGGAGAGGATGTGGAGAAAAAGGAACACTCCTCCATTGCTGGTGGGAGTGCAAACTTGTAAGACCACTCTGGAAATCAGTATGGTGGTTGCTCAGAAAAATGGGAATCAGTCTACCTCAAGATCCAGCCATTCCTCTCTTGGGTATATACCCAAATAGTGCATGTTCATACAATAAGGACATATGTTCAACCATGTTCATAGCAGCATTGTTTGTAATAGCCAGAACCTGGAAGCAACCTAGATGCCCCTCTACTGAAGAATGGATTGAGAAAATGTGGCACATCTATACAATGGAGTACTACTCAGCAGAAAAAAGCAATGGAATCTTGAAATTTGCAGGCAAATGGATGGAACTAGAAGAAACCATCCTGAGTGAGGTAACCCAGTCACAAAAAGACAAACATGGTATGTACTCACTCATATATGAATTTTAGACATAGAGCAAAGGATTACCTATAATCCTCTTCACCAAAGAAACTAGGAAACATGAAGGACTCTAAGGGATAAATGGTCCCCAGGAATGGAAGTAGCATGAACCCCCAAACTAATTGGGGGCATGAGGGTGGGGGGAAAGGAGCTGCTACAATAAGAGGAAGAGAAGAGGAAATGGAGGGGCAGAAACATTGAGTTGGGAGAAGAATAGAGGAAAGAGAGCAGGATGAGAGATACGATATCAGAGGGAGCCACTATAGGTCCGAGAAGGGATCTGGAACCAGGGAGATCTCCAGAGACCTACAAGGATGACACGATCTGACAATCCAGGCAGTGGTGGAGAGCATAACCTAAAAGCCCTCCCCATAAAATGAGATTGATGACTTCTCTTTATGCCATCCTAGAGCCCTCATCCAGTGGCTGATGGAACCAGAGACAGACATCCACAGATATACAATGAGCCGAAATCGGGAATTTAGTTGAAGAGAGGAAGGAATGAAGAATGAAGGGGTCTGTACCAGGTTGGAGAAACCCACAGGAACAGTTGACCTGAACAAGGGAGAGCACATCGACCCCAGATGTTGTCCGGGAGGCCCGTACTAGACTGATCCAGACCCCTGAACATGGATGTCAATAAGGAGGCCTCTGCATTCCAGGGAGCCTCTGGTGGTGGATTAGTATTTTTCCCTGGTGCAAGAAGGGACTTTGAGAGCCCATCCCACATGAAGGGTTACACTCTGGCCCTGGACACATGGGAAAGGGCCCAGGACCAGCATAGGAAGACTTGGTGGACTTTGCAGAGCCCCAGTTGAGGGCCCTACCCTGCCTGGGGAGTGGTGGGTGGATGGGGTGGGGGGTAGACTGGGGGTGGGAGGAGGGTTGGGGGTGAGGGGAGGGAGAGGGAGAAGGGACTTGAAATAAGCTTGTTCCCTAACTAGAACTAATAAAATAATAAAAAAACACAATAAACACATCAATAAATATGACTCATTGATAACTCTCAACATTAATTGTCTCAAAAATCAGACACAGACCAACATATTGGACTAGAAAAGATAATCCATCCTTCTGCTGCACCCACAAAATGCATCTTACTATCACCTCATGGTAAAGGAATGTAAAGGATATCCCAGGCAAAGGGACACAAGAAGCAAGCAGGTATATCCATTTTAATATCTGAGAAAACGTATTTCAAATCAAAACTAATCAGAAGATATAGGGAAGGACACTACATACTCATCAAAGGAAAAATCTACAAAGAGGATGTTGCAATTCTTAATACCTATGCACCAATACAAGGGCACCCATGTTCATATATGAAACACTACTGTAGTTATAATCAAATATTAATCCTCACACTGTTTTATTGGGAAACTTTAGTACCCCACTCTCATCAGTAGACAGGTCATTCAGACAAAAACAAAAAATACATGCTGAAATTAAATAAGATCATAAGTTAAATGGACTTACCAGATATCTATAGAACTTTCCACTGAGATACTAAATGTCAATACAAGAACACATTCAACAATCTAAGGAGCAAGATGGCAACACCAGAACCTAGTGGTACTACATCAGGAAGACATGAACATCCCAATGCAGAAGAAACAGAAGAATATGACACTAAAGATAACTTGATCAAGATGATAGAGACCCTTAAAGAAGAAATGAAGAATTCTCTTAAAGAAATGGAGGAAAAAGCCAGGCGTTTGTGGCGCATGCCTTTAATCCCAGCACTTGGGAGGTAGAGGCAGGCGGATCTCTGTGAGTTCGAGGCCAGTTTGTTTCCAGAGCGAGTGCCAGGATAGGTCCAAAGCTACACAGAGAAACTGTCTCAAAAAAAAACAAAAAAAATGAAGGAAAAGACAAACAAAAAATGAAATAAATAAATAAGTCCCTTAAAGAAAGCCAAGACAACCAAGAAAAAACAAACAAGTCCAAGACTTGAAAATTAAAATGGAAGCAATAAAGAAAACACAAATGGAGGGAATTCTGTAAATGGAAAATCTGGATAAATGAACAGGAACTACAGATGCAAACATAACCAACAGAATACAAGAGATTGAAGAGAGAATCTCAGGTGTTGAAGATACAATAGAGGAAATAGATTCATAGGTCAAAGAAAACATTAAAGCCAATAAAGTCTTAACACGAGATGTTCAGGAAATCTGGGACACCATGAAAAGACCAAACCTAACAATAATAGGGATAGAAGGAAAAGAAAACCAGCTCAAAGGCACAAAAAATATATTCAACAAAATCATAAAAGAAAACTTTCTCAACCTAAAAAAGGAAATGCCTATGAAGGTACAAGAAGCTTATAGAATACTAAAGAGGCTGGACCAAAACAGAAAAGTCCTCTTACCACATAATAACCAAAGCACAAAATATACAAAATAAAGAAAGAATATTAAGATCTGCAAAGGAAACAGGTCAAGTAACATGAAGGTAGACCCATCAGACTAACACTTGACTTCTTGATGGAGACTCTGAAAGCCAGAAGGTCCTGGACAGACATTATGCATACTTTAAGAGACTATTGATGTCAACCCAGACTACTATATCCAGCAAAACTTTCAATCACCATAGATGAATAAAACAAGATATTCCATGACAAACCCAGATTTAAACAATACCTATCCACAAATCCAGCCCTACAGAAAGCACTAGAAAGAAAACTCCAACCCAAGATGGTTAGATGTACCCAGACAAGCATGGTCAATAGATAACCACCTACTAGCAAATCCTAAAGAAAGGAAACACATACACACACACACACACACACACACACACACACACACACACACACACACACACAGGCATGTATGCATGCATACACACACACACCATCACCACCACCAAAAAAATAACAGGAATCAACAATCACTGGTAACTGATATTCCTTTAATATCAAATGGACTCAACTCACCTATAAAAAGACACAGGCTAACAGAATGGATGTGAAAACAGGATCCATCCTTCTGCTGAATACAAAATCCACATCTCAACTTAAAAGGTAGACATTTCCTCAGAGTAAGGGGATGGGAAAAGACTTTCCATTCAAATGGACCTAAGAAGCAAGCTGGTGTAGCTATCTTAATATCTAACAAAACAGACTTCAAACTAAAGGTAATCCAAAGAGATAATGAAGGACTATTAATCATGGGGAAATTCCAGCAAGAAGAAGACTCAATCCTGAACATATATGCCCCAAATACAAGGGCACCCACATTTATAAAAGAAACATTACTAAAGCTTAAATCACAATCAAATCCCACACAATAATAGTGGGAGTCTTTGACATCCCAATCAAACCAGTGGAGAAGTCTGCTAGAGCAAAACTTAACAGAGAAATAAGGAATATAACCGATGTGAAGACTCAAATGGGTTTACCAGACATCTATAGAACATCCCAACCAAACACAAAAGAATACAACTTCTTCTCAGCATCCCATGGAACCTTCTCTAAAATTAACTGCATACTCAGCTACAAAGCAAATCTCAGCAGATGAAAAAAAATTGGAATAACCCCCTATATCTTATCAGATCATCATGGCTTAAAGTTAGAATTCAACAACAACACAATTTCTAGAAAGCCTGCAAACTCATGGAAACTGAATAATGCCTAACTTAATCACCCCTGGGTCAAGGAACAAATAAAGAAAGAACATAAAGATTTCCTAGACTTCAATGAAAATGAATGTACAACATACCCAAACTTATGGGACACTGTGAAAGCAGTGCTAAGAGGAAAGTTCATAACACTAAATGCCTGTATAAAGAAGTCAGAGAAGCTGGGTGTTGGTGGCACATGCCTTTAATCCCAGTACTCGGGAGGCAGAGGCAGGCAGATCTCTGTGAGTTCAAGGCCAGCCTGGTCTACAGAGTGAGTGCCAGGATAGGCTCCAAAGCTACATAGAGAAACCCTGTCTCGAAAAACAAAAACAAAGAAAGAAAGAAAGAAAGAAAGAAAGAAAGAAAGAAGAAAAAAGAAAAAAGGAAATCAGAGAACTCCCACACTAGTGAATTAACAAAACACCTGAAAGCTCTATAACAAAAAGAAGCAAACTCACCCAGGAAGAGTACATGACAGACAAAAATCAAATTGAGGGCTGAAATCAATAAAATATAAACAAAGAGAACAATACAAAGAATCAATGAAACAAGAAATTGGTTCTTTGAGAAAGTCAACAAGATAGACAAACCCTTATCCAAACCAACTAAAAGGTAGTGAAAGAATATTCAAATTAACAAAAAAGAGGATATAACAGCAGACACTGAGGAAATCCAGAGAATCATCAGGTCCTACTTTTGAAAACCTGTACTCCACAAATTTGGAAAATCTAAAAGAAATGCACAATTTTTCTGGAAAGGTACCACTTATCAAAATTAAATCAAGACCAGAAAATCATATTAAACAGACCTATAACCCTTAAGGAAATAGAAGCCCAAGGCCAGATGGTTTCAGCACATAATTCTACCAGAACATCAAAGACCAGCTAATGCCTATACTCCTCAAACTGTTCCACACAATAGGAGCATAAGAAACATTGCCAAACTTCTTTTATGAAGCTACAGTAACCCTGATATCCAAACCATACAAAGATGCAACAAAGAAAGAGAAATACAGACCAATCTCCCTCATGAACATTGATGCAAAAAATACTCAATAAAATGCTGGCAAACTGAGTCCAAGAATGCATTTAAAAAAAAAACTATCCAACTTGATCAAGTAGGCTTCATCCCAGAGATGCAGGGTTGTTTCAATACATGGAAATCTGTCAATGTAATCTAAAATACAAAAAAAAAAACTGAAAGAAAAAAACAAATTATCATCTCATTAGATGCTGAAAAATCCTCCAATGAAATCCGACACCCCTTCATGATAAAGGTCTTGGAGAGATCAGGGATACAAGGAACATACCTAAACATAACAAAGGCAATATATAGCAAGTCAACAGTCAACATCAAACTAAATGGAGAGGAACTCAAAGCGATTCCACTAAAATTGGGAATGAGACAAGGCTGTTCAGTCTCTCCTTATCTATTCAATATAGTATTCAAAGTTCTAGCTAGAAAAATAAAACTACAAAAGGAGACAAAGTGGATACAAGTTGGAAAGGAAGAAGTCAAACTACCACTATTCACAGATGATATGATAGTATGCATAAGTGACCCCCTTAGGTTAGAAACAGTTAACAGCTGATAAACACCTTCAGTAATGTGGCAGTATACAAGATTAACTAAAAAATAATCAGTAGCACTCCTATATACAAATGATAAAGGGGCTGAGAGAAACATCACCCTTTACAATAGCCACAGATATAAAATATCTGGGGCAACACTAATGAAACAAGTGAAAGACCTGTATGACAAGAACCTTAAGTCACTAAAGAAAGAAACTGAAGAGGAAATCAGAAAATGTAAAGATATCCCATGTTCTTGGATAGATTGAATCAATATAATAAAAATGGCAAGCTTACCAAAAGCAATCTTTCAATGCAATTGCCATCAAAATCCCAACACAATTCTTCACAGACCTTGAAAGAACAATACTCAAGTTCATACGGAGAAACAAAAAAAAAAAAAAACAGAATAGCTAAAACAACCATGTACAATAAAGGAACTTCTGGAAGCATCACCATCCCTGACTTTAATCTCTACTATAGTGATATAGTAATAAAAACAGCTTGGTATTGGCATAAAAACCGACAGGTAGATTAATGGAATAACATTGAAGACCCTGATATCAATCCACACACCTATGAACACCTGATTTTTGACAAAGAAGTCAAAATGGTATAATGGAAAAAGAAAAACCTCTTTAAAAACGGTGCTGGCATAACTGGATGTTCACATGCAGAAGATTGCAAATAGATCCATATCTATCACCATGCACAAAACTCAAAACAAAGTGGATCAAGGACCTAAACATAAATCCAGCTACATTGAACCTGATAGAAGAGAAAGTGGGGAATAGCCTGGATCACCCACTTCCTAAATATAATGCCAGTAACACAGCCACTGAAAGCAACAATCAATAAATGGGACCTCCTGAAACCGAAGAGCTTCTTTAAAGCAAAGGACACAGTCAATAAGACAAAAGAATGCATTTAGAATGGTAAAAGATCTTCATCAATTCCTCATCTGATAGATGGCTGATCTCCAAAATTTATAAAGAACTCAATGAAGTAGACATCAAAATGCAAAATAACCCGATTGAAAAATGGGATACAGAGCTAAACAGATAGTTCTCACCAGAAGAATTTCAAATGGCCCAATGACATTTAAGCAAGTGCTCAACCACCTTAATCATCAGGGAAATGCAAATTAAAACAATTCGGTGATACTATCTTACACCTGTCAGAATGTCTAAGGTCAAAAATACTGAGGACAGCTTATGTTGGAGAGGATGTAGAGTCAGGAGAACACTCCGCCACTGCTGGTGGGAGTCCAAATTTGCACAGGCATTTTGGAAATCAGTATGGCAATTTCTCAGAATATTGGGAATCAATCTACCTCAAGAGCCAGCAATACCACTCTTGGGCAATTACCCAAAGGATACTCAATCATACCAGAAGGACATTTGCTCAACAATGTTCATAGCAGAATTATTCATAATAGCCAGAACCTAGAAACAACCTAAA